>NC_135818.1:31151971-31358971 GCF_964213995.1 Mustelus asterias
TCCCGGGCCGGTCGGACCGGACCAACGTCCGGGCTGGTCGGACAGGACCGAGATCCCGGGACGGTTGGACCGGAGCGAAGTACCGGGTCGGTCGGACCGGAGCGAAATCCCAGACTCGTCGGACCGGAGCGTTGATCCGGGCCAGTCGGACAGGAGCGAACTCCCGGGCCGGTCGGACCGGAGCGAAGTCCCGGGCAGGTCGGACCGGAGCGAAGTCCCGGGCCGGTCTGACCGGAGCGACGTCCCGGGCCAGTCTGACCGGAGCGACGTCCCAGGCCAGTCTGACCGTAGCGACGTCCCGGGCCAGTCTGACCGGAGCGACGTCCCGGGCCAGTCTGACCGGAGCGACGTCCCGGGCCAGTCTGACCGGAGCGACATCCCGGGCCAGTCTGACCGGAGCGACGTCCGGGCCAGTCTGACCGGAGCGACATCCCGGGCCAGTCTGACCGGAGCGACGTCCCGGGCCAGTCTGACCGGAGCGACGTCCCGTGCCAGTCTGATCGGAGCGACGTCCCGGGCCAGTCTGACCGGAGCGACATCCCGGGCCAGTCTGACCGGAGCGACGTCCCGGGCCAGTCTGACCGGAGCGACGTCCCGTGCCAGTCTGACCGGAGCGACGTCCCGGGCCAGTCTGACCGGAGCGACGTCCCGGGCCAGTCTGACCGGAGCGACCAAGGTCCGGGCCGGTCAGACAGGACCGAGATCCCGGGCCAGTCGGACCGGAGCGAAGTCCTGGGCCGGTCGGACCGGAGCGAAGTCCTGGGCCGTTCGGAACAGACCAAAGTCCCGGGCCGGTCGGACCGGAGCGACATCCCGGGCCGGTCGGACCGGAGCGACATCCCGGGCCGGTCGGACCGCAGCGATGTCCCGGGCCGGTGAGACCGGACCAGTCGGTCCAGACCGAAGTCCCAGACTCGTCGGACCGGAGCGTTGATCCGGGCCAGTCGGACAGGAGCGAACCCCCGGCCGGTCGGACCGGAGCGAAGTCCCTGACCGGTCAGACCGGAGCGAAGTCCCGGGCCGGTCGGATCGGAGTTACGTCCCGGGCCGGTCGGATCGGAGCGAAGTCCCGGGCCGGTCGGACCGGAGCCACGTCCCGAGCCGGTCGGACCGGAGTGACGTCACGGGCCGGTCGGACCGGAGCGACGTCCCGAGCCGGTCGGACCGGAGCGACGTCCCGGGCCGGTCGGACCGGAGCGACGTCCCGAGCCGGTCGGACCGGAGCGACGTCCCGAGCCGGTCGGACCGGAGCGACGTCCCGAGCCGGTCGGACTGGAGCGACGTCCCGAGCCGGTCGGACCGGAGCGACGTCCCGGGCCGGTCGGACCGGAGCGACGTCCCGGGCCGGTTGGACCGGAGCGACGTCCCGGGCCGGTCGGACCGGAGCGACGTCCCGGGCCGGTCGGACCGGAGTGACGTCCCGAGCCGGTCGGACCGGAGCGACGTCCCGAGCCGGTCGGACCGGAGCGACGTCCCGGGCCGGTTGGACCGGAGCGACGTCCCGAGCCGGTTGGACCGGAGTGATGTCCCGAGCCGGTCGGACCGGAGTGATGTCCCGAGCCGGTCGGACCGGAGCGACGTCCCGGGCCGGTCGGACCGGAGTGATGTCCCGAGCCGGTCGGACCGGAGTGATGTCCCGAGCCGGTCGGACCGGAGCGACGTCCCGGGCCGGTCGGACCGGAGTGATGTCCCGAGCCGGTCGGACCGGAGCAACGTCCCGGGCCGGTCGGACCGGAGTGATGTCCCGAGCCGGTCGGACCGGAGTGATGTCCCGAGCCGGTCGGACCGGAGCGACGTCCCGGGCCGGTCGGACCGGAGTGATGTCCCGAGCCGGTCGGACCGGAGCGACGTCCCGGGCCGGTCGGACCGGAGTGATGTCCCAAGCCGGTCGGACCGGAGCGACATCCCAGACTGGAGTGAAAAAAAACTCAATTGCATTGAAAGTTTGAAAACAAATTTCGACTTACCCAAAATCCTTAACTCATTGAGATGTGCACTTTGCCACAATATCAGTTTCATTGGGAAAAACGCAAATTGGCCTTGGGAGAAAGTTTGGAAACGAATGTCGAATTACTCAAAATGCTTCAATCATCTGGATATGCACTTTGCCGCAATATTGGATTTTAGTAAGGCGTTTGATAAGGTCCCCCATTGTCGGCTTATGATGAAAGTGAGGAGGTGTGGGATAGAGGGAAAGTTGGCCGATTGGATAGGTAACTGGCTGTCTGACCGAAGACAGAGGGTGGTGGTCGATGGAAAATTTTCGGATTGGAGGCAGGTTGCTAGCGGAGTGCCACAGGGATCAGTGCTTGGTCCTCTGCTCTTTGTGATTTTTATTAATGACTTAGAGGAGGGGGCTGAAGGGTGGATCAGTAAATTTGCTGATGACACCAAGATTGGTGGAGTAGTGGATGAGGTGGAGGGCTGTTGTAGGCTGCAAAGAGACATAGATAGGATGCAAAGCTGGGCTGAAAAATGGCAAATGGAGTTTAACCCTGATAAATGTGAGGTGATTCATTTTGGTAGGACTAATTTAAATGTGGATTACAGGGTCAAAGGTAGGGTTCTGAAGACTGTGGAGGAACAGAGAGATCTTGGGGTCCATATCCACAGATCTCTAAAGGTTGCCAGTCAAGTGGATAGAGCTGTGAAGAAGGCCTATAGTGTGTTAGCTTTTATTAACAGGGGGTTGGAGTTTAAGAGCCGTGGGGTTATGCTGCAACTGTACAGGACCTTGGTGAGACCACATTTGGAATATTGTGTGCAGTTCTGGTCACCTCACTATAAGAAGGATGTGGAAGCGCTGGAAAGAGTGCAGAGGAGATTTACCAGGATGCTGCCTGGTTTGGAGGGTAGGTCATATGAGGAAAGGTTGAGGGAGCTAGGGCTGTTCTCTCTGGAGCGGAGGAGGCTGAGGGGAGACTTAATAGAGGTGTATAAAATGATGAAGGGGATAGATAGAGTGAACGTTCAAAGACTATTTCCTCGGGTGGATGGAGCTATTACAAGGGGGCATAACTATAGGGTTCGTGGTGGGAGATACAGGACGGATATCAGAGGTAGGTTCTTTACGCAGAGAGTGGTTGGGGTGTGGAATGGACTGCCTGCAGTGATAGTGGAGTCAGACACTTTAGGAACATTTAAGCGGTTATTGGATAGGCACATGGAGCACACCAGGATGATAGGGAGTGGGATAGCTTGATCTTGGTTTCAGATAAAGCTCGGCACAACATCGTGGGCCGAAGGGCCTGTTCTGTGCTGTACTGTTCTATGTTCTATGTTCTTATTGGTTTCTTGGCAAACGAAACACAATTGTATTGAGACAAAGTTTGGAGCCAAATGTTGACCTACTCAAAATGCTTAACTTTTATATACATTTTATATACATTATATACATTGCCACAATATCAATTTCTTGGCGAGAAGGACTCAATGGCATTGAAAGAAGCTTTGGAAACAAGTGTTGATTTACTCAAAATGCTTAACCAATGGAGATATGCACTTGGCCATACTATCAGTTTCTTGGTGAAAAAATCTCAATTGCATTGAAAGTTCCGAAATAAATGTCGACTTACCCAAAATGCCTAACTCATCAAGCTAAGCAGTTTTCCACAAAATCAGTTATTTGGCGAAACATGCCCAATGGCATTGGGAGAAACTTTGGAAACAACTGTCAAAATGCTTCAGTCATGGAGATATGAACTTTGCTGCAATATCAAACTTTTGGCAAAAGGACTCACATTGAAGGAAACTTTCAAAACAAACGTTGACTGACTCAAAATGCTTAACTCACCAATATATGCACTTTGCGAATTATTTTCTTCTTGGTGAAAAATTCTCAACTGCATTTGGAGAAACTTTGGAAAAAAATAAGGACACAATGACAGTGAAAGAAATTTGGAAACAAATATCGATTTACTCAAAATTCTTAACTCATGGGGATGTGCACTTTGCTGCAATGTCAGTTTCTTGGCGAAAAAAACTCAATTGCATTGAAAATTTAAAAACAAATGTCGACTTCCTCAAAATGCTTAACTCATCGAGGCATGCACTTTTCCACAAAATCAATTGATTTGGTGAAACATGCCCAATGGCATTGGGAGAAATTTTGGAAACAAATGTCGAATTACTCAAAATGCTGAACTCTTCGAGATGTGCACTTTGCTACAGTATCAGTTTCTTGGCGAAAGATGCAAAATGGCATTGGGAGAAACTTTGGAAACCAATTTTGATTTACTCAAAACGCTTAACTGATCGATGTATGCACTTTACTGCAATATCAGTTTCTGGTGAAAATTTCACAATGTCATTGGGAGAAAAACTGAAACAAATGTGGATTTACCCAAAACGCTTCAATCTTTGAGATTGTTAGTTTTAATTTCTTGGCAAAAAGATCTCAATTGCATTGGGAGAAAGAACAAAGAACAAAGAACAGTACAGCACAGGAAACAGGCCCTTCGGCCTTCCAAGCCTGTGCCACTCCTTGGTCCAACTGGACCAATCGTTTGTATCCCTCCATTCCCAGGCTGCTCATGTGACTATCCAGGTAAGTCTTAAACGATGTCAGCGTGCCTGCCTCCACCACCCTACTTGGCAGCGCATTCCAGGCCCCCACCACCCTCTGTGTAAAAAACATCCCTCGAATATCTGAGTTATACTTCGCCCCTCTCAGCTTGAGCCCGTGACCCCTCGTGATCGTCACCTCCGACCTGGGAAAAAGCTTCCCACTGTTCACCCTTCATAATCTTGTATACCTCTATTCGATCTCCCCTTATTCTCCGTCTTTCCAAGGAGAACAACCTCAGTCTACCCAATCTCTCCTCATAGCTAAGACCCTCCATACCAGGCAACATCCTGGTAAACCTTCTCTGCACTCTCTCCAATGCCTCCACGTCCTTCTGGTAGTGCGGCGACCAGAACTGGACGCAGTACTCCAAATGTGGCCTAACCAGCGTTCTACACAGCTGCATCATCAGACTCCAGCTTTTATACTCTATACCCTGTCCTATAAAGGCAAGAATACCATATGCCTTCTTCACCACCTTCTCCACCTGTGTTGCCACCTTCAAGGATTTGTGGACTTGCACACCTAGGTCCCTCTGTGTTTCTGTACTCCTGATGACTCTGCCATTTATTGTATAACTCCTCCCTACGTTATTTCTTCCAAAATGCATCACTTCGCATTTATCCGGATTAAACTCCATCTGCCACCTCTCCGCCCAATTTATCAGCCTATCTATATCCTGCTGTATTGCCCGACAATGCTCTTCGCTATCCGCAATTCCAGCCATCTTTGTGTCATCCGCAAACTTGCTGATTACACCAGTTACACCTTCTTCCAAATCATTTATATATATCACAAATAGCAGAGGTCCCAGTACAGAGCCCTGCGGAACACCACTGGTCACAGACCTCCAGCCGGAAAAAGACCCTTCGACCACTACCCTCTGTCTCCTATGGCCAAGCCAGTTCTCCACCCATCTAGCCACTTCTCCTTGTATCCCATGAGCCTTAACCTTCTTAACCAACCTGCCATGTGGGACTTTGTCAAATGCCTGACTGAAATCCATATAGACGACATCCACGGCCCTTCCTTCATCAACCGTTTTTGTCACTTCCTCAAAAAACTCCACCAAATTTGTAAGGCACGACCTCCCTCTTACAGAACCATGCTGTCTGTCACTAATGAGATTGTTCCGTTCTAAATGCACATACATCCTGTCTCTAAGAATCCTCTCCAACAACTTCCCTACCACGGACGTCAAGCTCACCGGCCTATAATTTCCTGGGTTATCCCTGCTACCCTTCTTAAACAACGGGACCACATTCGCTATCCTCCAATCCTCAGGGACCTCACCCGTGTCCAAAGAAGCGACAAAGATTTCCGTCAGAGGCCCAGCAATTTCACCTCTCGTCTCCCTGAGCAGTCGAGGATAGATGCCATCAGGCCCTGGGGCTTTGTCAGTTTTAATGTTCCCTAAAAAACCTAACACTTCCTCTCTTGTAATGGAGATTTTCTCTAACGGGTCAACACCTCCCTCCGAGACACTCCCGGTTAACACGCCCCTCTCCTTCGTGAATACCGATGCAAAGTATTCATTTAGGATCTCCCCTATTCCCTTGGGTTCTAAGCATAATTCCCCTCCTTTGTCCCTGAGAGGTCCGATTTTCTCCCTGACAACTCTTTTGTTCCTAACGTATGAATAGAATGCCTTAGGATTCTCCTTAATCCTGCCTGCCAAGAACATCTCGTGACCTCTTTTTGCCCTTCTAACTCCCCGTTTGAGTTCTTTCCTACTCTCTCTGTATTCCTCCAGAGCTCCATCTGTTTTCAGTTGCCTGGACTTAACGTACGCCTCCCTTTTCATTTTAATCAGATCCTCAATTTCCCTGGTTATCCACGGCTCTCGAATCCTACCTTTCCTATCTTTCCTTTTTACAGGCACATGCCTATCCTGCAGCCTTATCAATAGTTCCTTAAAAGACTCCCACATGCCAGACGCGGACTTACCCTCGAACATCCTCTCCCAATCAACATCCACCAATTCCTGCCTAATCCGGCTATAGTCAGCCTTCCCCCAATTTAGCACCCTGCCCGTAGGACAGCACTCATCCTTGTCCATTACTATCCTAAAGTTAACAGAGTTGTGGTCACTATTTGCCACATGTTCCCCTACCGAAACTTTGACGACCTGACCGGGCTCATTTACCAGAACTAGGTCCAGTATAGCCCCCTCTCTAGTCGGGCTATCTACATACTGTTCCAAAGAACCTTCCAGTACGCATTTTACAAATTCCTCCCCGTCCGGACCCCCAGCTCTAAGCACTTTCCAGTCTGTGCCAGGGAAATTAAAGTCCCCCACGACAACAACCCTATGTTTTCTGCACCTATCCAGAATCTCCTTTATGGATTTACTCGAAATGCTTCATTCATGGAGATATGCACATTGGCGCAATATCAGGTTGCTGGCAAAAAAAAAATGCTTATCTCATCGAGTTATGCACTCTTTCACAATATCAGTTTCTTGGCCAAAAATAGGAAATGGCATTGGGAGAAACTTTGGAGAAAAATGTCAATTTACTCATAATGCTTCAAACATCTGTATATGCACTTTGCTGCAATTGTGGTTTCTTGGCAAACGAAACACAATTGCATTGAGAGAAAGTTTGGAAACGAATGTCGATTTACTCAAAATGCTTAACTCATTGAGATATGCACTTTGCCTCAATATCCGTTTCTTGGTGAAAGGCGCAATATGGCATTGGGAGAAAATTTGGAAACAAATGTCGATTTAATCAACGTGTGCACTGTGCTGCAATATCAGTTTCTGGTGAAAGACGTAAAATGGCCCTGGGAGAAACTTTGGAAACAAATGTGAATTTACTCCAAATGCTTCAATCATCCGGATATGCACTTTGCCGCAATATTGGTTTTTTGGCCAATGAAACATATTGAAGGAAACTTTCGAAACAAATGTTGATTGACTCAAAATGTTTAACTCACCGATATATGCATTTTCCAAATTATCATCACCTTGGTGAAAAAATCTCAATTGCATTTGGAGAAACTTTGGAAACAAATGTGGATATACAGAAAATGATTAACTCATCGTGATATGCACTTTGCCACAATATCAGTTTTTTGGCAGAAAATACCCAATGGTTTTGGGAGAAACTTTGGAAATAAAAATCAATATACTCAAAATGCTTGTGGCCAAACGGGCCATCTAAATGGCGATTTGTAAAGCACTCTGGGACAATTGGGATCTCATGGGATAAAGGGGGAGGTGGCTAGATGGGTGGAGAACTGGCTTGGTCACAGAAGACAGAGGGTGGGAGTGGAAGGGTCTTTTTCCGGCTGGAGGCCTGTGACTAGTGGTGTTCCGCAGGGCTCTGTATTGGGACCTCTGCTGTTTGTGATTTATATAAATGATCTGGAAGAAGGTGTAACTGGGGTGATCAGTAAGTTTGCGGACGACACAAAATTGGCAGGACTTGCAGATAGTGAGGAGCATTGTCAGAAGCTACAGAAGGATATAGATAGGCTGGAAATTTGGGCAAAGAAATGGCAGATGGAGTTCAATCCTGATAAATGCGAAGTGATGCATTCTGGTAGAAATAATGTAGGGAGGAGCTATACGATAAATGGCAGAACCATAAAGGGTGTAGATACGCAGAGGGACCTGGGTGTGCAAGTCCACAGATCCTTGAAGGTGACGTCACAGGTGGAGAAGGTGGTGAAGAAGGCATATGGCATAGAACATAGAACAGTACAGCACAGAACAGGCCCTTCGGCCCACGATGTTGTGCATGCTTGCCTTGAAAGGACGGGGCATAGATTATAAAAGTTGGCGTCTGATGTTGCAGATGTATAGAACGTTGGTTCGGCCGCATTTGGAATACTGCGTCCTGTTCTGGTCGCCACACTACCAGAAGGACGTGGAGGCTTTGGAGAGAGTACAGAGGAGGTTTACCAGGATGTTGCCTGGTATGGAGGGGCTTAGTTATGAGGAGAGATTGGGTAAACTGGGGTTGTTCTCCCTGGAAAGACGGAGGATGAGGGGAGATTTAATAGAGGTGTATAAAATTATGAAAGGCGTAGATAGGGTGAACGGTGGGAAGCTTTTCCCCAGGTTGGTGGTGACATTCACGAGGGGTCATAGGTTCAAGGTGAAGCGGGGGGGAAGTTTAACACAGATATCAGAAGGACATATTTTACACAGAGGGTGGTGGGGGCCTGGAATGCGCTGCCAGGCAAGGTGGTGGAGGCAGGGACACTGGGAAGGTTTAAGACTTATCTAGATAGCCATATGAACGGAGTGGGAATGGAGGGATACAAAAGAATGGTCTAGTTTGGACCAGGGAGCGGCACGGGCTTGTTCTTTGTTCTTAACTAAAACGACAGGCTGCAGCCTAAAAGACAGAGATAAACAGGCTGCAACCCAGACCAGTGAATACACAGGATATGGGTCATCTCCAGGACAAAAGAGACTTTCTGGTCAAACTGGGTTGTTTACCAGACATAGGGGCACCGTAACCCCTTATTTGGGAGGGAGGTGCTTATTCTATGTGCCCCCAGCACCTACAGACATGGCCGTGGGGACACACCCAGAGATTGGTGTGGCAGCACCCGATTGGACTTTATCGATCAGGGTGATCAAGTCCTGATCGATTGATTGGCAATGGCCAAAAGGGGAGCTAAACCCAACGGGGTATAAAGGGTGCTGCGCAACCAAGAATCTCTCTCTCTGACCCCACGAATGAGCTACAACAACAGTGACCATCGCCAGCGACGACCAGCATGAGGAGAGCCACCACACCCGAGAAGGAAGGAAGACCAGAGCCAGAGTGCCAGACCAGACCAAAGGACTAGACTACGCAGAGGAGGACTGAAACCAGCGCACAGATAAAGGCCAATATCTGCTTGGGTACTTGCCAGTCACGCAAAGTTAAGTCAAGGTCTTGTATTGGACTTGAACTTTAGTATTTCTGTAAGATAACTTATTGTTGGTTGGGTGGGTGATTATTGATGGTGTGTTCTAAATAAATGTTGGTTGTACTAACAAGACATCTACTCGCAGTTATTTGTCCACCGTATAAGGGTTAAAACAGACTGTGCAGCAGGCATACTTAACCCATGGAAATAAGCACTTGGCCACAATATCAGTTTGAAGTCGGTAAAAATACCTCTGAGGCTAGTCTGAGTCAAAATACAGTAAGGCTTTATTCTCACAAGCTTGCGGGAGAACTTGACCCCTTGAAAGCGGACCCCAAGTTCTCCCTGAACACAGAAAAGTGGGGATATATATACAGCATGGCTTCTAATACTGGTCACAAATCAACCCCAGACCAGTCATGATTCAGAAATACAATTTACAACTGCTGATCACGAAGCAAGCTTCCAGACCAACTACAAAAAATACATTGATAGCTTCTTGACCATAAACCGGTGTATCTGGCATCCTCAGCACACGTCTTCTGTTTCCTGTTCTTCCCGCGGTTCCCCTTTGAAGTTCCGACGCTCGTCCAGCTGCCTCAGCGGGAGTTCCTCTTCAAACGGCTGATATCGCGCTCCACACCATGGAATCACCTGTCTTCCGCAAACCACACACAAACTTGTAGGAAAGGTAAGACTTCACAAACACATTCACATTTACATCGAATATCTATTGTTATAAAAATAAAAGTTAACTGGTATTAATGTCAGAAGCAGTACAAACAAGAATAACTTTTATTCATGTCAAAAGCAGTATAAACCTGAGGAGATCAGTCACAATGAAGGGTTATGTTTGTGATACATTCTTGGTGCAAAAAAAAACATTAACCCTTTCCCTTCAGGTACAAAATATATTGAGTACAAAAAAAAATTAACCCTTTCCCTTCTTCAATCCCCCCTTTTGGTCACGGCCAAGTTCAAACATGGCCCCATGATCAATTCAGAACCAAAGGTTACCAATATATATGGGCCTACCTCCTTCGTCAGGAAGCCTGCCCCTTCTGCCTGTATACTTGTTCGGCACAATTCGGGCTGTTCGTTCAATAATGTCATATAAATACAATAAGCAATAACAATGACAATTCATACAATCAACCCATGCATCAGGTATGATCCCCACGACCCAAACCATTGCCCCAGGGTAATAATTATGATATTGGCTCCCTTCATCCCGTATTGTCATCGCCACACGTTTGATATGATCTGCCAAACAAGTTATATTTTCCGAAACATCTGGGATATACGTGCAGCATTCGGATTCAATTATCGCGCACGTTCCTCCCTGGAAAGCCAACACATAATCAAGTGTCAATCGGTTCTGTAAAGCAACAGTCCAGATAGAAATAGAAATAGAAAAACTACAGCACAAATAGCTACAACCTTGGCTGATACTTCAGAGAAGGCTGTGCTCATCTCCTCGAACCCGTCTCTAGTTTCATTCGCAATTCTCCCCAAGGTCGAGGTCATATGTATAAGTTCCTGCGCTGCTTTTGCTATCCCATAAAGTGGGAAAGCTATCATAAAGAACCATTCTGTCTCACTAATGGTGAATATAGGGTACCACATATGCTAAATAACACGATCTTACCCAATCCCAAGGGAGGTGTTGGTAGGTTAAAGGAACCGTGGTGCACGAAAGCTGTGTGGGACCTAGTCGAGAAGAAAAGGAAAGCATACAAAAGGTTCAGAGAGCTTGGCGAAGATAGGGATCTAGATGAGTATACGGCTTGTAGGAAGGGACTAAAGAAGGAAATTAGGAGAGCCAGAAGGGGTCACAAGAAGGCCTTGGCAGGTAGGATTAAGGAAAACCCTAAGGTGTTCTATAAATATGTGAAGAGTAAAAGGATGAGACGTGAAGGAATAGGGCTTATAAAAGGTGAAGGCGGGAAAGTCTTGAAGTCGGGAATGGGTTAATGAACTTTGTCACACTTAAGCATTAAGACCCGAACTCTGTGATTTTGTTGAGAACACTGCAGAGTTCATGTTTTTGTCAGAGTTCGGTGTTTTTCATGTCTGTGCCAGATAAGAGGAACAGCTATTCTTGTTATTAAGAAATGTGATTAACCCAGCTCGAAATAAGCTAAACAGTCTCCATTTTATGTACCTTTGTTTAACAAGATGGAGTTGACATGTATGCCTTCTGTCTTTGTATAACCATAGATTCATATATATATATTCATCATACGTTATTCATCTTATCCTGATATAAAGTATTATACAAACTTGTATGTATATTAGTTAACTTGTTTGTGCAAAACCTGTGATGTTGTTTCAAGGATATAAATGACGAACAATCGTGGCCTTGGAGATCGAACAAACTACGCAGAGGAAGATACTGCTAATAGAACAAGAATCTCACCATGAACAATGACAGACGTCTTAGAGAATTGCAATGTAATGAGGGCGGGGCCCGGGACATATATAAACTCTGTTCTTACTTGTGTTCGATGAGAAGGCTGGGGGTCCACTGTTAGGAACCTCACTTCTCCCACAATTGTGAAAATAAACCTGCACTTTGATCCACTAATAGTGTCAGAGGTTTTTTTTTACCAACAACAGTCTGTACGGAACCAGTAGAAATGGCAGAGGTGCTTCATGAGTATTTTGCCTCGCTTTTCACAGAGGAGGACTTGGGTGGATGTACTGCGGGCTTGCGGTGGACTGAAAAGATTGAGTATGTGGACTTTATCAAAGAGGTTGTGCTGGAATCTTTGAATGGCATCAAGATAGATAAGTTGCCGGGTCCGGATGGGATGTACCCCAGGTTACTGTGGGAGGCGAGGGAAGAGATTGCAGAGCCTCTGGCGATGATCTTTGCATCGTCGATGGAGACGGGAGAGATGCCGGAGGATTGAAGGATTGCGGATGTGGTTCCTATTTTCAAGAAGGGGAATAGGGATAGCCCAGGAAATTACCGACCGGTGAGTCTAACCTCAGTGGTTAGTAAGTTGATGGAGAAGATCCTGAGGGACAAGATTTATGAGTATTTAGAGAGGTTTAGTATGCTCAAGAATACTCAGCATGGCTTTGTCAAAGGCAGATCGTGCCTTACAAGCCTGGTGGAGCTCTTCGAAAATGTGACTAAACACATTGACGAAAGGAAAGCGGTAGATGTGGTTTATATGGATTTTAGCAAGGCGTTCGATAAGGTCCCCATGCAAGGTTTCTAGAAAAGGTGAGAGGGCATGGGATCCAAGGGGCTGCTGCCCTGTGGATCCAGAACTGGCTTGCCCAAAGGAGGCAGAGAGTGGGTATAGATGGGTCTTTTTCTAATTGGAGGTCGGTCACCAGTGGTATGCCCCAGGGATCTGTTCTGGGACCCTTGCTGTTTGTCATTTTCATAAATGACCTGGATGAGGAAGCGGAGGGATGGGTTGGTAAGTTTGCCGATGACACGAAGGTTGGTGGGGTTGTGGATAGTCTGGAGGGATGTCAGAAGTTACAGAGGGACATAGATAGGATGCAAGACTGGGCGGACAAGTGGCAGATGGACTTCAACCCAGATAAATGCATCGTGGTCCATTTTGGCAGGTCAAATGGGATGAAGGAGTACAATATAAAGGGAAAGACTCTTAGTACTGTAGAGGATCAGAAGGACCTTGGGGTCCAGATCCATAGGACTCTAAAATCGGCCCCGCAGGTGGAGGAGGTGGTTAAGAAGGCGTATGGTGTGCTGGCCTTTATCAATCGAGGGATTGAGTTTAGGAGTCCGGGGATAATGATGCAGCTACATAAGACCCTCATCAGACCCCACTTGGAGTACTGTGCTCCGTTCTGGTCGCCTCATTACAGGAAGGATGTGGAAAAGATTGAAAGGGTGCAGAGGAGATTTACAAGGATGTTGCCTGGATTGAGTGGCATGCCTTCTGAGGATAGGCTGAGGGAGCTCGGTCTTTTCTCCTTGGAGTGACGTAGGATGAGAGGAGACCTAATAGAGGTATACAAGATGTTGAGAGGCATAGATCGGGTGGACTCTCAGAGGCTTTTTCCCAGGGTGGAAATGGCTGCTACGAGAGGACACAGGTTTAAGGTGCTGGGGGGAAGGTACAGGGGAAATGTTAGGGGGAAGTTTTTCACACACAGGGTGGTGGGCGAGTGGAATCGGCTGCCATCAGTGGTGGTGGAGGCAAACTCAATAGGGTCTTTTAAGAGACTCCTGGATGAGTACATGGGACTTAATAGGATGGAGGGTTATAGGTAGGCCTAAAAGATAGGGATATGTTCGGCACAAATTGTGGGGCCGAAGGGCCTGTTTTGTGCTGTAGTTTTTCTATGTTTCTAAGCCATGGGTCGGCATTGTTTCCACAGACAAAACAGGTACCGTCATATGCAGTCATGCTGCTCATATAAGTAGAGGAGAGGCTGACCAGGACATCAGCAATGGGGCAATGGATTGTAATCTGTTGCACCAAATCCCAGGTACCACTGGTGACATTAACCTGCTGGGTATAGTAGCTACGGCCAACAAGTATGGTTCCGTTTCTTACCAAGCAGATAGATCCCACCTTGTTGGTTTTTCACAACATGCCTGATGGGGTTTTAAATGTCACTTTCCTTGTCCCATCTTGGGTTCCATTCTGATTCGAAATCCCCTCTACTATTCCTGGAGTTGACAAAGAGATAGGGAATGAAGGACTTTCCCCCCTTTCCTCCATGCATGGGAATATGTAGTAAGAAGTTTAACAACACCAGGTTAAAGTCCAACAGGTTTATTTGGTAGCAAAAGCCACACAAGCTTTCGAGGCTCTGAGCCCCTTCTTCAGGTGAGTGGGAATTCTGTTCACAAACAGAACTTATAAGACACAGACTCAATTTACATGAATAATGGTTGGAATGCGAATACTTACAACTAATCCAGTCTTTAAGAAACAAAACAATGGGAGTGGAGAGAGCATCAAGACAGGCTAAAAAGATGTGTATTGTCTCCAGACAAGACAGCCAGTGAAACTCTGCAGGTCCACGCAACTGTGGGAGTTACAAATAGTGTGACATAAATTCTGATTCTAGGATCGCATGATAAAGACTCAGGAGGAAAAAAGCAGAAATATTTATGTGAAATAGTGTGACATAAACCCAATATCCCGGTTGAGGCCGTCCTTGTGTGTGCGGAACCTGGCTATCAGTTTCTGCTCCGCGACTCTGCGCTGTCGTGTGTCGCGAAGGCCGCCTTGGAGAACGCTTACCCGAATATCAGAGGCCGAATGCCCGTGACCGCTGAAGTGCTCCCCAACAGGAAGAGAACAGTCTTGCCTGGTGATTGTCGAGCGGTGTTCATTCATCCGTTGTCGCAGCGTCTGCATAGTTTCCCCAATGTACCATGCCTCGGGACATCCTTTCTTGCAGCGTATCAGGTAGACAACGTTGGCCGAGTTGCAAGAGTATGTACCGTGTACCTGGTGGATGGTGTTCTCACGTGAGATGATGGCATCTGTGTCGATGATCCGGCACGTCTTGCAGAGGTTGCTGTGGCAGGGTTGTGTGGTGTCTTGGTCACTGTTCTCCTGAAGGTTGGGTAGTTTGCTGCGGACAATGGTCTGTTTGAGGTTGTGCGGTTGTTTGAAGGCAAGAAGTGGGGGTGTGGGGATGGCCTTGGCGAGATGTTCGTCTTCATCAATGACATGTTGAAGGCTCCGGAGGAGATGCCGTAGCTTCTCCGCTCCGGGGAAGTACTGGACAACGAAGGGTACTCTGTCCACTGTGTCCCGTGTTTGTCTTCTGAGGAGGTCGGTGCGGTTTTTCGCTGTGGCGCGTTGGAACTGTTGATCAATGAGTCTAGCGCCATATCCTGTTCTTATGAGGGCATCTTTCAGCGTCTGGAGGTGTCTGTTGCGATCCTCCTCATCCGAGCAGATCCTGTGTATACGCACCGACCTCCTCAGAAGACAAACACGGGACACAGTGGACAGAGTACCCTTCGTTGTCCAGTACTTCCCCGGAGCGGAGAAGCTACGGCATCTCCTCCGGAGCCTTCAACATGTCATTGATGAAGACGAACATCTCGCCAAGGCCATCCCCACACCCCCACTTCTTGCCTTCAAACAACCGCACAACCTCAAACAGACCATTGTCCGCAGCAAACTACCCAACCTTCAGGAGAACAGTGACCAAGACACCACACAACCCTGCCACAGCAACCTCTGCAAGACGTGCCGGATCATCGACACAGATGCCATCATCTCACGTGAGAACACCATCCACCAGGTACACGGTACATACTCTTGCAACTCGGCCAACGTTGTCTACCTGATACGCTGCAAGAAAGGATGTCCCGAGGCATGGTACATTGGGGAAACTATGCAGACGCTGCGACAACGGATGAATGAACACCGCTCGACAATCACCAGGCAAGACTGTTCTCTTCCTGTTGGGGAGCACTTCAGCGGTCACGGGCATTCGGCCTCTGATATTCGGGTAAGCGTTCTCCAAGGCGGCCTTCGCGACACACGACAGCGCAGAGTCGCGGAGCAGAAACTGATAGCCAGGTTCCGCACACACAAGGACGGCCTCAACCGGGATATTGGGTTTATGTCACACTATTTCACATAAATATTTCTGCTTTTTTCCTCCTGAGTCTTTATCATGCGATCCTAGAATCAGAATTTATGTCACACTATTTGTAACTCCCACAGTTGCGTGGACCTGCAGAGTTTCACTGGCTGTCTTGTCTGGAGACAATACACATCTTTTTAGCCTGTCTTGATGCTCTCTCCACTCCCATTGTTTTGTTTCTTAAAGACTTGATTAGTTGTAAGTATTCGCATTCCAACCATTATTCATGTAAATTGAGTCTGTGTCTTATAAGTTCTGTTTGTGAACAGAATTCCCACTCACCTGAAGAAGGGGCTCAGAGCCTCGAAAGCTTGTGTGGCTTTTGCTACCAAATAAACCTGTTGGACTTTAACCTGGTGTTGTTAAACTTCTTACTGTGTTTACCCCAGTCCAACGCCGGCATCTCCACATTGGGAATATGTAAGCAGACCCAGCACTTGCTCAAAATTTTGACTGCAATACACACAAGTGAGACATATACATGAAAGTGTTCATGTGATAGGGTTGGATTTTAGAGGATTGGTACAATGATCGCTTGGATCGACCAAATCTCGTGTCAATGTACTCATCCTCCCGAGCCCTCTGCTGTTGCCGGATACAGATCCATCCCGGTCCCTCAGCTAAACACCAAAAATTCCAGTTACACCACATTACATTGCACAGGAGACCCCAATCACCTCACCCTTCCAACAGAGTTGACAACATGGCATGGTTAAGGAATCCCAAGCAGCGGTCCCCACGGGTTACCTCCCAGGGACTTATTCCATGTGTCGGAAGGTTACAATAGACAGAATCATCGTCACAGAGATGCTTGTGATGCTCTGCCCCAAGTCTACACAATTCCACCTCTACTTCCCCTCCATGACTAGCAGGGCAAGGGTCGTGAGAAGCAGCAAGAAAATCATCCTATCACTTAACTAATAACCCGCACGACCGTTATACAATGGTCCATAGAAATCATAGAAGAAATCATAGAAACCCTACAGTGCAGAAGGAGGCCATTCGGCCCATCGAGTCTGCACCGACCACAATCCCACCCAGGCCCTATCCCCACATATTTACCCGCTAATCCCTCTAACCTATGCATCCCAGGACTCTAAGGGGCAATTTTTAACCTGGCCAATCAACCTAACCTGCACATCTTTGGACTGTGGGAGGAAACCGGAGCACCCGGAGGAAACCCACGCAGACACGAGGAGAATGTGCAAACTCTACACAGACAGTGACCCGAGCCAGGAATCGAACCCGGGACCCTGGAGCTGTGAAGCAGCAGTGCTAACCACTGTGCTACTGTGCCGCCCTAACCACTGTGCTACCGTGCCGTCCAAAGGCTATACCGCCGGCGTGCCACTGCCCGCGAACCCATTCAGCTTGCTTGGAGGTCAACCGTCTTGCATATCTGTGAATTAAGCACACTACACAATTTTAACCTCATAGGGGCCCTTCCATTTAGGGGCAAACCCAGGTTTGTCAAGTAGTGCTTTTACTAGGACGCAACTCCCTGCCCGTCAGGGAGCATTTCAAGCTCTCTCTCTCTCTCTCTCTCTGTCCCTTTGTTCCGGATTGTCTTTTACTAATTTGCGCATCCCTTTTAGTTGGGTGCTTAGTTCCAAAACATATTCCCTGAATTAATCTTTTAGTGAACCTACATCATCGCCCATTCTGTCATTAATTTCATGAGTGGTTAATCCAGTTGTCCGGTTTGTGGTAACTCTTAATTTCATCAGTATAGTGGGCAATATCTCCGTCCACAATTTCCCGATACCTGTATGGCTTTAGCTAGTACATTATACATTTAACTACATACCCCCCCTTCCATAGAAAGCTCAGTGTGAATTAAATAACACTTTACACTGGTTTTTTGGCTCAGTTGGACATCCATTCATTTGTATATAATCTTATCAAAAAACATCGCATTCCCCATTAAAATCACATACCATACAGCTCCAATCTTTATATAATGTACTCTTACATTATATCTAATTTAATCATTTGCATAGCGAGGAAAACATGAAGCTCCTACAGAATTATGTTTTATCAATGCACAACACATAATATATAACTATATTATACAAAATTGGTGAAGGCTTTTCAGGATTTGATTTTATTCTCGGATCTAAATGGAAAATAATCAAGCGGCAGTTGTATCATACTTTACACACCATAACAGTGATATCCAAACCCCTTTAATCCAAGCCGTTTCCAATTTTAAACTGAGCTCCAGATCAAACCCGCCCCACCCCACCCCACCCCACCCCCCCCCCCCCCCCCCCACGAGGAAAACAACAGGCACCAAATCTAAACCAAAGTAGGTACAATACATACTAGTTAATTAATCAGAAACATTTTGGTTTGATTTTAACTGGCTAGATTTTAAGCTTGACAGTGCTCAATATTTGGCAAACTTTGAACAATAGATAGCACATAAAATTCCAACGGCAGTACATAATTTTAACCAGGTTACAGAATATTAAACTTTCAGACATTCGTAAGGGCAATTTGCATTGGTGACTAAGATTTAATTGATTAATCTCCTGCTGGAACTTGAAATAAGCAGAATTACAATTCAATCCACTAACTTAAAATATTTTAAACTGACAGTACATTTACCTCAGTCTTTTGTTCTTGTTTATCTACTTTCCCATAAAATTGCTTAATTTCTTCTCCCAATTTCTCAACTAACTCTCTCATAATCTTCACTTTAAGACAAAGGAGAGAGCACATAGAACATAGAACATAGAACATTACAGCGCAGAACAGGCCCTTCGGCCCACGATGTTGCACCGACCAGTTAAAAAAAACTGTGACCCTCCAACCTAAACCAATTTCTTTTCGTCCATGAACCTATCTACGGATCTCTTAAACGCCCCCAAACTAGGCGCATTTACAACTGATGCTGGCAGGGCATTCCAATCCCTCACCACCCTCTGGGTAAAGAACCTACCCCTGACATCGGTTCTATAACTACCCCCCCTCAATTTAAATTCATGCCCCCTCGTGCTGGATTTCTCCATCAGAGGAAAAAGGCTATCACTATCCACCCTATCTAAACCTCTAATCATCTTATATGTTTCAATAAGATCCCCTCTTAGCCGCCGCCTTTCCAGCGAAAACAATCCCAAATCCCTCAGCCTCTCCTCATAGGATCTCCCCTCCATACCAGGCAACATCCTGGTAAACCTCCTCTGCACCCTCTCCAAAGCCTCCACATCCTTCCTGTAATGTGGGGACCAGAACTGCACACAGTACTCCAAGTGCGGCCGCACCAGAGTTGTGTACAGTTGCAACATAACGCTACGACTCCTAAATTCAATCCCCCTACCAATAAACGCCAAGACACCATATGCCTTCTTAACAACCTTATCTACTTGATTCCCAACTTTCAGGGATCTATGCACACATACACCTAGATCCCTCTGCTCCTCCACACTATTCAAAGTCCTCCCGTTAGCCCTATACTCAACACATCTGTTATTCCTACCAAAGTGAATTACCTCACACTTCTCCGCATTAAACTCCATCCGCCACCTCTCGGCCCAACTTTGCAACCTGTCTAAGTCTTCCTGCAAACTACGACACCCTTCCTCACTGTCTACCACACCACCGACTTTGGTGTCATCAGCAAATTTGCTAATCCACCCAACTATACCCTCATCCAGATCATTAATAAATATTACAAACAGCAGTGGCCCCAAAACAGATCCCTGAGGTACACCACTTGTAACCGCACTCCATGATGAATATTTACTATCAACCACCACCCTCTGTTTCCTATCCGCTAGCCAATTCCTGATCCAATTTCCTAGATCACCCCCAATCCCATACATCTGCATTTTCTGCAGAAGCCTACCATGGTGAACCTTATCAAACGCCTTACTAAAATCCATATATACCACGTCCACTGCCTTGCCCCCATCCACCTCCTTGGTCACTTTCTCAAAAAACTCAATAAGGTTAGTAAGGCACGACCTACCTGCCACAAAACCATGCTGACTATCACCTATCAATTCATTACTCTCCAAATAACTATAAATCCTATCCCTTATAATTTTTTCCAACATCTTGCCGACAACAGAAGTGAGACTCACCGGTCTATAATTCCCGGGGAAGTCTCTGTTCCCCTTCTTAAACAATGGGACAACATTCGCTAACCTCCAATCTTCTGGTACTATACCAGAGGCCAACGACGACCTGAAGATCAGACCAGAGGCTCTGCAATCACTTCTCTTGCCTCCCAGAGAATCCCATGGTTCCCTCCAAGGTTTAAATCCTTTCTTAACAAAATTCAAACACAGGTTTATTCAAAATTCAAATTTGCACTTTGACACAATATCAGTTTCTTGGCAAAAGATGCAAAATGGCTTTGGGAGACACTTTGGAAATGAACGTCGATTTACTCAAAATGCTTCAATCATCGACATATGAACTTTGTCGCAATAGCAGTTTCTTGGCGAAAAAGGGCAAATGGCATTAGGAGAAACTTTGGAAACAAATATTGACTTACTCCAAATGCTTCAATCATCCGGATATGCACTTTGCTGCAATATCAGTTTCTTGGTGAACGAAACACAAGCTCTTTGAGAGAAAGTTTGGAAAGAAATGTTGATTTACTCAAAATGCTTAACCCATGGAGATATGCACATTGCCACAATATCAGTTTCTTGGTGAAAATGACTCAGTGGCATTGAAAGAAACTTTGGAAACAAATGTTGATTTACTCAAAATGTTGAACCCATGGAGATATGCACTTTGCCGCAATGTCAGATTTTGGCGAAAAAAACAATTGTATTGGAAGTTTGGAAACAAATGTCGATTTACTCGAAATGCTTCAATCATCCGGAAACACACTTTGCCGCAATATTGGTTTCTTGGCAAACGAAACTCAATTGCTCGGAGAGAAAATTTGAGAGAAACAAATGTCGATTTATGCTTAACTCATTGAGATATGAGCTTTTCCACGAAATCATTTATTTGGTGAAACATTCCGGCTTGGGTCACTGTCTGTGTGGAGTTTACACATTCTCCTCATGTCTGCGTGGGTTTCCTCCGGGTGCTCCGGTTTCCTCCCACAGTCCAAAGATGTGCGGGTTAGGTTGATTGGCCATGCTAAAATTGCCCCTTAGTGTCCTGAGATGCGTAGGTTAGAGGGATTAGCAGGTAAATATGTAGGGATAAGGGGGTAAGGCCGGGGTGGGATTGTGGTCGGTGCAGACTCGATGGGCCAAATGGCCTCTTTCTGCACTGTAGGGCTTCTATGATTCTATGAAATGTCAATTTACTCAAAATGCTTAAAGTTATCGAGATGGGCACGTTGCCTCAATATCAGTTTCTCGGCAAAAAGGACTCAATGACATTGAAAGAAACATTGGAAACTAATGTCGATTCACTGAAAATGCTTAGCTCATCCAGACATGCACTTCACTGTAATAACAGTTTTTTGGCGAAAATTCCCCAATGGCATTGGGAGAAACTTTGGAAACAAATGTGGATTTACTGAAAATGTTTAACTCATTGAGATATGCACTTTTCTACAATATCAGTTTCTTGGTGAAAAGGAGACAGAAAGTGACTGACCCGAATTGAAAGCTCACGTCTGGGGAAGGAACCCCGCAACTCAGCCACTGCCCATAAATCCATCCCTCCCCTTCACAATAAAAATCACTGACATGAATCTGAAAGATCACATCCAGGAAATGCACCAGCAACATGTCCACTGCCAGCGAATCCATCCCGCACAAAATAAAATCAGCAACTGTAATCTGAAATCTCATGCCCGTGGAGGACATCCGGAACCCTTTCTCCTTGGAGAGACGTAGGATGAGAGGAGACCTAATAGAGGTATATAAGATGTTGAGAGGCATAGATTGGGTGGACTCACAGAAGCTTTTTCCCAGGGTGGAAATGGCTGCTATGAGAGGACACAGGTTTAAGGTGCTGGGGGGTAGGTACAGGGGAGATGTTAGGGGGAAGTTTTTCACACAGAGGGTGGTGGGCGAGTGGAATCGGCTGCCGTCAGTGGTGGTGGAGGCAAACTCAATAGGGTCTTTTAAGAGACTCCTGGATGAGTACATGGGACTTAATAGGATGGAGGGTTATCAGTAGGCCTAAAAGGTAGGGATATGTTTGGCACAACTGAAGGGCCTGTTTTGTGCTGTAGTTTTTCTATGTTTCTAACCCAGCCACCACCCACAGATCTACCTCAGTCCCTTCACAAAATATAATCAGTAACCCGAATCTGAAAGCTCAAGTACGGGAAGGCACCCGCAACCTGGCCACCGCCCACGAATCCATTCCGCACCCGCTCACATAATAAAATCAACAACCCTGGTTGTTCACAACCAGGAAAGGCACCCGGAACATGGCCACTACCACAAGTCCATCCTGCCTTCTTCCCAGAAAGTGACTGACCCGAATCTGAAATCTTACGTGCTTGGAAGCTGTCCACCGCCCGCAAATTCATCCCGCCCCCTCCACAAAATAAAATGAATGACCCGAATCTAAAAGCTCATGACCTGGGAAGGCCCCTGGAGTCCACCCTCCCCCCAACCCGTCGCAAATCAATCCCGCCCCCTTCACAAAATAAATCACCCACCCTAACCTGAAATCTCATGCTGCAGAAGGCACCCGGAACCCAGCCACCACCCGCAAACCCATCCTGAATATGTAAGGAATAATCATTAAGACAACATATATTGGAAGGAATAATTATTAGGACAAGTAGGAGATAATAATTAACATAGAAGAGATAATCACTACTTAAGAAGCTCTCATATATCATCACATATCTTATTAAGCATACACTTGTACCCTTTTAAGTGCACAATACCTTACCAGGCCAGTACACATGGATACTCACATAAATGAACATAAAGGCTAAAAGAAGTCAAGCAAACACACAGAAGCTGAAAGTAATTTCCTAAATAAACTTAAGAAAGTCAGACAACGGGAAAAAAAGACTTGGCATAGCAGGATGCCCTACAATGGTTGAACAAACAACAACCTTGGCTGATTAGACAATAAACTTCAGATAAGAAGGCAAGATGTAACCACAATGATATCATAGCACATTCATTAGTGACCAATCAGAAAGAAGGCAGATAACGTAGGTCTAGTAAACCATGGTGGCTAACGAAAAGTGGCCTTGGGGTCTGCAAAAAAAACCTTGACTGTAAGATAAGAATGATGAAATATGAAGCTAAATGTGTATAAAAAGGACTATCAACCGGGATATTGGGTTCATGTCACAGTATTTGTAACCCCCACAGAGTTTCACTGGCTGTCTTGTCTGGAGACAATACACATCTTTTTAGCCTGTCTTGATGCTCTCTCCACTCCCATTGTTTTGTTTCTTAAAGACTTGATGAGTTGTAAGCATTCGCATTCCAACCATTATTCATGTAAATTGAGTTTGTGTTTTTATATGCTCTGTTTGTGAACAGAATTCCCACTCACCTGAAGAAGGGGCTTGGAGTTCCGAAAGCTTGTGTGGCTTTTGCTACCAAATAAACCTGTTGGACTTTAACCTGGTGTTGTGAGACTTCTTACTGTGTTTACCCCAGTCCAACGCCGGCATCTCCACATCATGACTACCATCGACATCGCAAACTGCCGGCTCCAAGTGGAAAGGATCTCCAAGAAGATCGCACGTATCGACACAGACATCAAGTTTCTACAAAGATGCAAGAAAGCAGACAAGATACCGAAAGGACTACGGATCACGAACCCACTCAGGTCAACCTATAACACAGACTACGCTGAGAGGCTTTGCCGTCGCACCTCTCTCACCCTCCTCAACCACCTCATACACCAACTCTACAGCAAACGCCGCAGCCTGGAAACCAAGATAGAGTCTGTTGTAGGGAAATATCCCTTTACCAGTGCAGAATAGAAGTTGAGTCGCAAATCAAGGTTCAAAGCGTGTCTTTATTGTACAATTACTGGGATCCCAGGGAGACCCCCGTAGCCAGCTCCGAAACAGTGGCTTGGCCACGTTGATCTCAATCCTTTCACATCAGCTCTGGATCTTTATAGGGATCCAAATTCGAGCGGGAACATTTGATTATGCATTTTTACAATATGTATAAAGTGGTCTGTCAGTTTAAAAAGTCCCTAGGAAGTTTTATCGATTAGCATTTGTATGGTGTGTGTTCGTGTTAATGGGATTACTTGGTCCTGCCCCGGTGTCTAAATGCGTTTCCCATTATCTTCTCTATGTGTCCTCTTATCTGAATTGATCTTATTGTTTCGTGTCTGTGTTTCCTGCTTGTGAGATTGAGTGTTAATGTCATCCTGTCCTGTTGGATGTCTGGAGTATTTCATTCTAATCTTTTATTCTTATATCTTAGTTTATCAGATTTTTATGTCTGCCTTGGCCGAATTGGTAATATTTCAGTGATAGCTTGGTTTTGATAACCCACTCTATGTCTCGTTTCGTAGGGATCTTGATCGTCCTTGGCCAGTTTAAAATGCAGCTGCGCACTGTTGCTAGGCAGATTAGGGATCTTCCGTAGTCTTTGAAATTCGCGAGTCTCTCAGCTGTGCAGGGGGGGACCCGATCGAATATCCATCCGGGGGTGCCCCTCTGCATTGTTGGCCCGTTATGAGTGGTGCCAATTAGTCCAATAAGTAAATATGTTTGATGATGCAAAATATGGTTTTCTGGAAAATTTTCTCCTTCAAGTCCATATTCTCAACTTGCGCTCAGGATGCAGACCAGCTGCGAAACTCTGCCAAGCAGACGAGACAAAGGAACTACACCATCTACATGCACACCAAGAACAGGAAACTTGAGAAACTCGGCATCACCACCAGCAGCAACCAAGCCTCCCCTGGTACCACAGTAGAAAACAGTACCACTGCAGGGAAGACCATTGTCAACTTGTCCGACTACACAGATGAAATCGAAGTTCTCAGCCGAGGGCTTAATTTTTGCCCCACCACCAAAATAGACCCCATCAGTCTCGCAGCAGACACAGAGGAATTCATCAGGCGAATGAGGCTGAGGGAGTTCTTCCACAAACCCCAAGAGGCCAACAACGAACACAATGAGACAGCCAATGAACCGGAACAGCCGACAGAGAGATCCGCAGTGCATCCGAAGAGGAAAGAGTCGAATTGGACTCCTCCGGAAGGCCGCTGCCCTCGACTTGACATGTATGCCCAAGCCATCAGGAGGTGCGTCAACACCAAATTCATCAGTCGCACTCACAAGACAGCCCCGAACATCACCCAAGCACAACGTAATGCCATCCACGCTCTCAAGACCAACCGCAACATTGTCATCAAACCAGCAGACAAAGGAGGGGCCATCGTCATACTGAACAGAACGGATTACTGCAAAGACGTGTACCGACAACTAAACAACGAGGAACACTACAGACAGTTACCTGCAGATCCGACCAAAGAACACACCCGTCAACTCAACACTCTGATCAAGACCTTTGATCCGGACCTTCAGAGCACCCTCCGTGCTCTCATCCCACGTACTCCCCGCGTTGGAGATCTCTATTGCCTCCCGAAGATACACAAGGCAAACACACCTGGCCGTCCCATCGTATCGGGCAATGGAACCCTGTGCGAGAACCTCTCCGGCTATGTCGAGGGCATCCTGAAACCCATTGTACAAAGAACCCCCAGCTTTTGTCGCGACACGACGGACTTCCTACAGAAACTCGGCACACATGGAGCAGTTGAACCAGGAGCGTCCCTCGTCACAATGGATGTCTCGGCACTCTACACCAGCCTCCCCCATGACGATGGCATTGCTGCAACGGCCTCAGTGCTCAGCGCCAACAACTGCCAGTTTCCAGTTGCAATTTTACATCTCATCCGCTTCATCCTGGACCACAATATCTTCACCTTCAACAACCAGTTCTTCATCCAGACACACGGAACAGCCATGGGGACCAAATTCGCACCTCAATATGCCAACATCTTCATGCACAGGTTCGAACAAGACTTCTTCACCGCACGAGACCTTCAACCGATGCTATACACTGGATACATCGATGACATTTTCTTCCTTTGGACTCATGGTGAACAATCACTGAAACAACTCTATGATGACATCAACAAGTTCCATCCCACCATCAGACTCACCATAGACTACTCTCCGGAATTGGTTGCATTCTTGGACACACGCATCTCCATTAAGGACGGTCACCTCAGCACCTCACTGTACCGCAAGCCCACGGATAACCTCACGATGCTCCACTTCTCCAGCTTCCACCCTAAACACGTTAAAGAAGCCATCCCCTACGGACAAGCCCTCCGTATTCACAGGATCTGCTCGGATGAGGAGGATCGCAACAGACACCTCCAGACGCTGAAAGATGCCCTCATAAGAACAGGATATGGTGCTCGACTCATTGATCAACAGTTCCAACGCGCCACAGCAAAAAACCGCACCGACCTCCTCAGAAGACAAACACGGGACACAGTGGACAGAGTACCCTTCATTGTCCAGTACTTCCCCGGAGCGGAGAAGCTACGGCAGCTCCTCCGGAGCCTTCAACATGTCATTGATGAAGACGAACATCTCGCCAAGGCCATCCCCACACCCCCACTTCTTGCCTTCAAACAACCGCACAACCTCAAACAGACCATTGTCCGCAGCAAACTACCCAGCCTTCAGGAGAACAGTGACCACGACACCACACAACCCTGCCACAGCAACCTCTGCAAGACGTGCCGGATCATCGACACAGATGCCATCATCTCACGTGAGAACACCATCCACCAGGTACACGGTACATACTCTTGCAACTCGGCCAACGTTGTCTACCTGATACGCTGCAAGAAAGGATGTCCTGAGGCATGGTACATTGGGGAAACTATGCAGACGCTGCGACAACGGATGAATGAACACCGCTCGACAATCACCAGGCAAGACTGTTCTCTTCCTGTTGGGGAGCACTTCAGCGGTCACGGGCATTCGGCCTCTGATATTCGGGTAAGCGTTCTCCAAGGCGGCCTTCGAGACACACGACGGCGCAGAGTCGCTGAGCAGAAACTGATAGCCAAGTTCCGCACAGACGAGGATGGCCTCAACCGGGATATTGGGTTCATGTCACACTATTTGTAACGCCCACAGTTGCCTGGACCTGCAGAGTTTCACTGGCTGTCTTGTCTGGAGACAATACACATCTTTTTAGCCTGTCTTGATGCTCTCTCCACTCCCATTGTTTTGTTTCTTAAAGACTTGATTAGTTGTAAGTATTCGCATTCCAACCATTATTCATGTAAATTGAGTCTGTGTCTTTATAAACTCTGTTTGTGAACAGAATTCCCACTCACCTGAAGAAGGGGCTTAGAGCTTCGAAAGCTTGTGTGGCTTTTGCTACCAAATAAACCTGTTGGACTTTAACCTGGTGTTGTTAAACTTCTTACTTGGTTATAGAAGACAGAGAGTAGCGGTGGAGGGTTGTTTTTCAGAATGGAGATCGGTAGCTAGTAGTGTTCTGCAAGGATCAGTGCTGGGAGCTCTGTGATTTGTAGTATGTATAAATGATATGGAGGAAAATGTGGGTGGTGTAATTAGTAAGTTTGCGGATAACATGCAGATTGGTGGAGTTACTGATAGTGCCAGGGATTGTCAGAAGATACAACAGGATATAGATAGATTGAAGACTTGGGCACAGAAATGGAAGATGGAGATTAATCTGGACAAATGAGAGGTGAAGCATTTGAGGATTAAATTTAGGTGTGAATTATACTGTAAATGGCAAAAGTCTTAGGAACATGAAATACAGAGGGATCTGGGCATTAAGGTCCACAATTCCCTAAAAGTGGCAATACATGTTGCCAAGGTGATTAAGAAGGCAAATGGCATGCTTGCCTTCATCAGCTGGGGCATTGAGTACAAGAGTTGGGAAATCATGTTGCAGCTATATAAAACCTTGGTTAGGTTGCATTTGGACTACTGCGTGCAGTTCTGGTCACCACACTACCAGAGGGACATGGAAGCTTTGGAGAGAGTGCAAAGAAGGTTCACCAGGATGTTACTGGGGTATCGAGAGTGTTGGCTTTGAGTAGAGGTTGAATAAACTAGGATTGTTTGCACTGGAAAGACAGAGGCTGAAGGGAGACCTGATAGAGGTCAACAAAATTATGAGAGACATAGACAGGGGGGATAATCAGAGGCTTTTTCCAAGGTGTCAATTACAAGGGGGCATAGGTTCCAGGTGAGATGGGAAATATTTAAGGGAGATGTGCAGGGAAAGTTTTTCATGCAGAGAGTGGTGGGTGCCTGGAACACACTGCCAGAGGAGGTGGTGGAAGCAGGCACATTAGCAACATTTAAGAGGCATCAGGATGGATAGAAGGGATATGGAGCAAGTAACGGCAGGAAGTTTTTTATAGGTTAGTTAGGGCATCATGATTGGCACCGGCTTAGAGAGATGAAGGGTCTCTTCCTGTGCTCCACTTTTCTTTGCTGTTCTCCAGAAATAGCTGTGCCACGAGCTAAGCTATTCCATTCCAGTTACAACACTGGCATCTATCTGACAATTTGATAGGAAAGGAAGATTTAGAATGATATATAATGCATAAATTATAGGATTTGCCTCTCTAATGACCATGGGGAAAGTTGGTCAGATATATGCAGTCCAAAAAACAGAACAAATTTAATTTGACGATTTACCTCCTCTTTCCATCATCTTTCCTCAATCATAAGCAAAGCAATGAAAGGTGTTATTGGCAGAAGTGACTCTTAACACAGCAATAACTACTCACTGATTGTGTTCTGCCAGGGCATTCATCACATGACTTCACTGCAGCCTTGGTCCAAACATGGACAAATGAGTTGAACTCCAAAGGTGAGGTGAGAGTGATTGCCTTGGACATCACGACAGCATTTGACTGAGTCCTAGGCCCAAACATCTTCATCTCCTTCATCAATGGTTCTCCTTTCATCCACCATCTTCTCAAGTGTAATTAAAGGGGGGGGGGGGTGAGGGGTTAATGCTGGCCTAGTGAGCGATGCCCACATCCCAATAGAATATTTAAAAAATACATTCTTCAAATTGGCAGGCATCATGCTGCAAGCAGGAGATCGAAACCTGATCAAGAGTGGTGTCTGTGGGGTGGTGTATGCTTGAATATTTTGACATAATTTACCAGGTAGTGGATGTATTCTTATGACTAATCATTTTCATTGATGTGCTGGCCAGATTGGTCAATTTCTATCTGATTGAAGTTTTTCAAAGCCCCCGGGGACATTCTGTGTTAAAGGTTCTTTATGAATAAAGGGTGTTGTTGTTGGGCATTTCAAATTACAGCTAATACTTGACCACCGGATCAATTATGTCAGAACTGTCTCAAAATTGACCAGTTTGCCCAAGTATTAGGTTCCTTGAAAAGTCACCAACGATTGCTGTTAAATAAAACAGACTGAATAAACATGGGTCAGGTCACAATGTGGCTCAGTTATGATTCTCCCTTCAGCTCTGCTGTCTGCCTAAACTCATTGTCCAGACTTTCACTTGGGTAAAGCACTCCAAGGTTTCTCTGCCACAGGCTATAAGAAGACTGGGCTCCAGACCAGGTAGAGTGGAAGAACATCAGTTCCCAGGCCAATTTTTGTGTCCCCCTTTGGTTTTCAATAAGAAAAATATATGTGAATCATCGATAGTCACGGGTGAGGTGCCTGAAGATTGGAGGGTGGCAAATGATGTGCCTTTGTTTAAAAAGGGCTGCAGGGAAAAGTCTGGGAAGTACAGGCCAGTAAGCCTCACATCTATGGTGGGTAAGTTGTTGGAAGGTATTTTGAGAGACAGGATCTACAGGCATTTAGAGATGCAAGGACTGATTAAGGACAGTCGGCATGGCTTTGTGAGTGGAAAATCATGTCTCACAAATTTGACTGAGGTTTTTGAAGGGGTAACCAAGAAGGTAGATGAGGGCAGTGCAGTTGATGTTGTCTGCATGGACTTTAGCAAGACCTTTGACATGGTAGGTTGTTGCATAAGGTTAAATCTCACGGGATCCAGGGTGAGGTAGCTAAATGCATACAAAATTAGCTTGATGACAGAAGCCAGAGCGTGTTGTAGAGGGTTGCTTTTCAAACTGGAAGCCTGTGACCAGCGGTGTGCCTCAGAATCAGTGCTGGGTCCATTGTTATTTGTGATTTATATTAATGATTTGGATGAGAATTTTGGAGACATGGTTAGTAAGTTTGCAGGTGACATCAAGATTGGTGGCATAGTGGACAGTGAAGAAAGTTATCTCGGATTGCCACAGGATCTTGATCAATTGGGCCAGTGGGCAGAATGGCAGATGGAGTTTAATTTAGATAAATGCGAGGTGATGCATTTTGGTAGATTGAACCACGGCAAGACTTACTCAGTTAATGGTAGGGCGTTGGGGAGAGTTAAAGAAAAAAGAGATCTTGGGGTACATGTTCATAGCTCCTTGAAAGTGGCGTCACAGGTGGACAGAGTGGTGAAGAAGACATTCGGCATGCTTGGTTTCATTGGTCAGAACATTGAATACAGGAGTGTCTTGTTGAAGTTGTACAAGACATTGGTAAGGCCACTCTTGGAATATTGTGTACAGTTCTGGTCATCCTATTATAGAAAGGATATTATTAAAAAGAGTGCAGAAAAGATTTACTGGGATGTTACCAGGACTTGATGGTTTGAGGAGAGGCTGGATAGACTGGGACTTTTTTCTCAGGAGCGTAGAAGGCTGAGGGGCAATCTTATCGAGGTCTATAAAATAATGAGGGGCATAGATCAGCGAGATGGTCAATATCTTTTTCCAAAGGTAAGGGAGCCTAAAACTAGAGGGCATAGGTTTAAGGTGAGAGGGGAGAGATACAAAAGTGTCCAGAGGGGCACCAGAGAGGGTGGTGAGTGTCTGGAACAAGCTACCAAAGGTAGTAGTAGAGGTGGGTACAATTTTGTCTTTTTAAAAGCATTTAGACAGTTACATGGGTAAGATGGGTATAGAGGGATATGGGCCAAATGCGGGCAATTAGGACTAGCTTTGGGATTTTAAAAAAAAGGGTGGCATGGACACATTGGGCAAAAGGGCCTGTTTCCATGCTGTAAACCTCCATGACTCTATGTCATGCAAAAAGAAAGACCCAAAGTTCTTCCCAGCCAGTGAAATAGTTTTGAAGCATAGTCATTGTTATAAATAAAACAGCACCCAATTTGTGCACAGCAAGATCCCACAAAGAACAATGTGATCATGACTGGAACATGTTTTGTGATGTTGATTGAGGGATACATATTAGCAAGACATTGGGAGAACACGATTTTTGAATAGTGGCTATGGGATCTTTTGTCTGGAAGCACAGACAGAACCACAATTTAACACCTCATTCGATAGATGGTATTTCTGACAGTGCAAAACCCCCTCAATACTCCCAACACACCCCAGTAATTCCCAGTTTCTGCTCCACAACAAGTCTGTTAAAAGTTGGTGTCGAGGATGTAAACAGATCAAACCAACACATTTTCACATTTGTATTAGGTATGATGAGATCTCCAAATACTGATATAGGCATGTTAATATTCTTGGTTATTTGCACCATATAGATCACTAAGAAAAGACAATAAAGCACAGAAATGTTCAATATTCATTAAAGGCCCGATTTTACCATCAAGTTGCGCCCTTTTTCGGGCGCAAAAACTTGGCAAAGTCAGGCATGAAGCGACTAGTGTGATCCGTGCTTGCCTCCGCGCTGGTTCCCCCTTTTACCAGAAAGGCCCAAAAATGGACACGATCAGGACCGCACCTGAAACGAGCGTGACAGCCATTTCAATGTATTTGCATGTATTTCAATTGACTTAATAGGTTGCACACCCAACTTTACCAGCACTTCCCCCATTACCACCGCGTTCGCCAATCTGGAATTGGCACTAAACAGGCATGCTCCATAAAAGTCCAATTTGGGCACTCAATCAATGAGAGTTAGTGAGGAGGTAAGAGTGTAGCATCCGACTGCTCTCTGCTGCTTACAGGTGTTCTTTTGTTATGGCCATTTTCTTTCTTGGGTCTGTGCGGGCTCTGCGAGTGTGTGTGTGGGGGGGGGGGGGGGGGGTGGGGGGGGGAGGTTTGGGGGGGAAGCTGTTGCTCAGCGGGATCTCCAATGTCCGATTTGCAGCAGGCACCCAGCTCTCAGCACTGACCTCGGGTTTTGTGGATGCTGTTGGGTCTTAGTGCACTCAGCACTCTTCCAGCTGAAGGATGTACACAAAGTCCTTCCAAATTGCACTGCGACAGCCTCTCAACTTTTCAAGGAGCTGTGATTTTGGGGAGCATGTGGTTGGGGGAATTGGGGGAGCTGGGATTTTAGGGAGCATATAGCTGGGGGAATTGTGGGGGCTGTGATTTTGGGAAGCATGTGTCTGGGGGAATGAGGGTTATGATTTTGGGAAGCAGGGCGGCACGGTAGCACAGTGGTTAGCACTGCTGCTTCACAGCTCCAGGGTCCTGGGTTCGATTCCCGGCTTGGGTCACTGTCTGTGTGGAGTTTGCACATTCTCCTCGTGTCTGCGTGGGTTTCCTCCAGGTGCTCCGGTTTCCTCCCACAGTCCAAAGATGTGCGGGTTAGGTTGATTGGCCAGGTTACAAATTGCCCCTTAGAGTCCTGAGATGCGTAGGTTAGAGGGATTAGTGGGTAAATATGCGGGGTAGGGCCTGGGTGGGATTGTGGTCGGTGCAGACTCGATTGGCCGAATGGCCTCCTTCTGCACTGTAGGGATTCTATGATTCTATGAGGCTGGGGAAATTGGGGGGGGGCTGTGATTTTGGGAAGCATGTGACTGGGGGAATTGGGGAGGTGTGATTTTGGGGAGCATGTGGCAGGAGGAATGGGCAGTATGTACAGTGTTGCTAGGGGCAAGCATTCCTTAACCTTTACATGTGTTTCTCTCCATCTCCAACACCTCCCACTCCCCCTCCTTCAGAGTAACAAGATGGCTTTTGCGGTGCAACCGACTGATCTTGCTTTCTTTTGGTTGCTACTGGAACTGAGGAGGCGCAGGAGGAAGAATTGTGGGCAAAGGAGGCCCAGGCCTTACGACTGGCAGGAGTAGAAGGAGACGACCACCAGAGGCAGGAGGTGGCCGGCATTCGCCCAGAGGGAGGAGGAGGGAGCAGAGACCCTGGCAATTCTGTGAATGAGTGTCATTTGAACAAATGTCGGACACCGTGTGCTGCTGACGTCTCCACCTCTGAAAGGAGACAATACAACACCTGTGACACCTGTTGCATGACCTGGCACCTAGGGGCGGGGGGGGGGGGGGGGGGTGGTACCCACTCTCAGTGGCTGTCAAATTGATGGCCACTCTGAATGTTTATGCGACGGGCTCCTTCCAGATACCTGGCGGAGATGTATGTGGCATTTCCCAGTCAGCTGTGCACACCTGTGTCAAGCAGCTCATGGAAGCCCTGTATTCCCGGGCTGGCCTGTACATCAAATTTAACCTGGACTAGGCCCATAAGGAAGCCCAGGCTGCAGGGTTCGCAGCCATTGCGGGATGCCTAATGTACAGGGGGCCATCGACTGCACCCACGTTGCCCTCAAGGCCCCTCTACAGAATCCACGGAGATTCATCAACAGAAAGGGGTTCCATTCCCTGAATGTGCAACTGGTGTGTGACCATAATATGTACATAATGCACGTCTGTGCAAGACACCCAGGCAGCGTGCATGACAGTTTCATTGTCAGGAGCTCTGACATCTCGGAGGCATTTGAGGATGAGCCCAGGCTGCGGGGTTGGCTCGTGGGTGATATGGGTTACCCGCTTCGGACATGGCTGATGACGCCTGTGCGGAGTCCTGTGACTAAGGCGTAGACTTGCAAAAATGAGGCCCATGTAGCCACCCGTGTGATAGTGGAGAGGTGCATTGGGCTCCTTAAAATGAGATTCCGGTGCCTGGACCGGTCTGGTGGGGCCCGACAATACTTCCTGCATTGTGGTCGTGTGCTGTGCCTTGCACAACCTAGCTCTGCAGAGAGGTGACTTTTGGAGGAGGAGGAGGATGTGGAGGCTGACCTGCCAGGTGTCGTTGGGGAGGAGGCTGACCAGCAGGAGGAGGGGGGAGAGGAGGAGAAGAAGGATGAGAAAGAGCACGCCGAGGAACACCACCCAGGCACTGGAGGGCTGGGCGGCTAGGGAAGCCCTGATCACCAGGCAGTTCAGTCGCTAGGGGCATGTGTCTGTGGGTTCCATTCCCCCCCCCCCCAAAGTCCTATCTCCTGCAACATTGTCACACCACAGTAGTGGGCCTGGGTACGCGGTGTCAGCACGTTTTTTGGCAGGCAGGACAGTGACACTCGCTAAGCACCATTATGATGCCCTGGTGCAAACTAGTCTGACTCCTACTTTAGCTCTGCATGCACGCTGGCATCTGGGCCCACGTCTATGCAGTGGGTAAGGGATCTGAAACTCCCATACAGGCCCAGGGACGGGTGGAATAGGGGAGGGAAGGGAATCGTTCACGGGTTCTGGGAACCAATGACTTCCTTTTCTCAGTGATACAGCATTGAGGGTCCTCCCCAACTGATATCAACATGAATCATCCCTCCGGCGATCATCAATAGAAGAGGATTCTTTTTTAAGACTAATCTGAGACAAATTATTCACAGGTGGATGGTGAAAAAACATTTAATGATAGCAATAAAGGTGTTTAAATAATATGTTTTAACAGAAAAACTTATGAATGGAAAACATTAAGGTCCTTAAAGATCTATCCAACAAGTGCAGCCCTTTACCCATGCCATCTTTGTGCAACTACAACTCCCTAACCTTACGTGGCCTATCACTACGTCTCAGTGACTCCTCAGAATATACATCGGAGGAGGGGGCCAGCTGCCTATCTTACCCTGTTGCCTGTGATGCGCATGGCGGGTGTCCACTGGAGGCCCTGGACCTTGAAGGCCCGAGCCGGCTTCCAGGTGGTCTGGGATGTTTCCATGACACCTTCTTCATCCTGCTGCCCCTGAGACGCCCCGGTGTCAGGAAGGGGGGAGTCAGAAGGTGTAGCCACAGCCACAATCTCCAGGCTGGAAGGCCCTGGTACTACAGCACAAAACAGGCCCTTCGGCCCCACAAGTTGTGCCGAACATATCCCTACCTTTTAGGCCTACCTATAACCCTCCATCCTATTAAGTCCCATGTATTCATCCAGGAGTCTCTTAAAATACCCTATTGAGTTTGCCTCCACCACCCCTGACGGCAGCCGATTCCACTCGCCCACCACCCTCTGTGTGAAAAACTTCCCCCTAACATTTCCCCTGTACCTACCCCCCAGCCCCTTAAACCTGTGTCCTCTCGTAGCAGCCATTTCCACCGTGGGAAAAAGCCTCTGAGAGTCCACCCGATCTATGCCTCTCAACATCTTATATACCTCTATTAGGTCTCCTCTCATCCTACGTCTCTCCAAGGAGAAAAGACCGAGCTCCCTCAGCCTATCCTCAGAAGGCATGCCACTCAATCCAGGCAACATCCTTGTAAATCTCCTCTGCATCCTTTCAATCTTTTCCACATCCTTCCTGTAATGTGTTCAAGCACTTCCTTCTCCCTTGGGGTTCCTGTGGGCCCCTGGGTCACTCCAAGGGACGGCAGTGCTTCTGCAGGGAGCTCCAGAAGCTCCAGCGTCACCTGGCCCTGCCAATCCTGGAGGACCACCTGCATCCTACCCATGGTGGTCGAGCCCTCTGTGATGGCCACCTGAGTCGGGAGCCACCTGTCAATGGCTGCAGCAAGTGCCCTCTGAGACCGGGCCGCACTCTGCAGCCCCTTAGCCAAGACCCTCTGCGACTGGGCCATGTTCTCAAGGGCTGCTGCCGTAACCCACTGTGTCTCAGCGCTGTCCCGGTGGGTCTCCTGCAAGCTCTCGAACCTCTCAGCCATGGGCTGCAGAATCTCGAGAAGCCTGTTCAGTCCCTCAGCTGTGGCCCACTGTGACTCGGCTGAGGTCCTCTGGGACTCTGCTGTGGCTCGGCCCTTGCTTGGAGCCTGCCACTCATGGTGAGGATCCCCAGCTCCAGGCTTTCCACTGCAGACACCACCCTTGCAGTGTTGGCCTGGGAACAACTCAAGACATGCAATAGCTGGTCCACCTGAAGGCTTTGAGACTCCAGTATGGCCGTCAGCCCCTCCTGCATTCCCTGGCTCTGTTGCTGCATCTCCAGCAGCTGAGGGAGAAGTGATCTCAGAGGCCCAGCATGTAGCCTGGGGCCAGCTGAGTCCTTGCCTCCAGCAGAGGCCTTGGACGTTCCCTCCTCCACCCTATGTACATCAGCAGAAAGAGTGCCCCAGACGCTTCACCACTAACTGGACCCACCGACGTGTCAGTATCTGGGATGGATGTGAGGTGGAAGCTGAAGCCAAAACGGTGCCATCCTCAGAGGTCCCTTCAGCCATATCCTCCAAAGACTCATCTGAGCTGTCCTGACCAGGATGGGCGGCAGCTGTAATAGGGGCCTGGAGTCCAGATGGCATCTGGTTCTGTCTCTGCAATGCAGGACATAAGGTTAAGTGCAAGGAAGGGAGAGGAATCCAGGATGCAAAACACGTGATTCACATTTCTCCATTGAACATAGAACAAAGCAAGTTACATCACAGGAACAGGTCCTGCGGCCCTCCAAGCTTGCAGCAACTAGGCTGCCCATCTGATTTGTAACCCCCTACCCTTCTGGGCCCTCTCGCAACAGTCATGAGCATTCTTCTCCTGTGGGGACAGAAGGAGCCATGAAAGAAATGATGGAGTGACTCCTGCAGAGGTGGCCCTCATATGGCAAGTGCTGTGAGATGCTCTTGGGGGGGTGGGGTCAGGGGCTGGAAGAATGCAGGGTGCTGGGGGATCTGGAGGAAGATGCTATGCCAGATGGGGTTCAACACTCACCCTTGCTGCCTGAATGAGGTCATTCACCTTTTTGCAGCACTGCTTCCCTGTTCTGGGGCTAGTGCCACGGCACTAACTGAGGCGGACATGGTGTGGAGATGCCGGCGTTGGACTGGGGTAAACACAGTAGGAAGTTTAACAACACCAGGTTAAAGTCCAACAGGTTTATTTGGTAGCAAAAGCCACAAGCTTTCGGAGCCTTAAGCTCCTTCTTCAGATGAGTGGGAATTCTGTTCACAAACAGGGCATATAAAGACACAAACTCAATTTACAGAATAATGGTTGGAATGCACACAGATAGTATGACGTGAACCCAATATGAGCCCACATGAGGACGGCCTCAACCGGGATATTGGGTTCATGTCACACTATCTGTAATCCCCACAGCTTGCCTGGACTTGCAGAGTCTCACTGGCCGTCCTGTCTGGAGACAATACACATCTCTCTAACCTGTCTTAATGCTCTCTCCACTCACATTGTTTGTACCTTTAGAACCATAGAAAATTACAGCTCAGAAACAGCCCTTTGGCCCTTCTTGTCTGTGCCAAACCATTTTTTGCCTAGTCCCACTGACCTGCACTTGGACCATATCCCTCCACACCCCTCTCATCCATGAACCCGTCCAAGTTTTTCTTAAATGTTAAAACCACTTTATCCGGCAGCTCATTCCACACTCCCACCACCCTCTGCGTGAAGAAGCCCCCCCTAATATTCCCTTTAAACTTTTCTCCTTTCACCCTTAACCCATGCCCTCTGGTTTTTTTCTCCCCTAGCCTCAGCGGAAAAAGCCTGCTTGCATTCACTCTATCTATACCCATCAAAATCTTATACACCTCTATCAAATCTCCCCTCAATCTTCTACGCTCCAGGGAATAAAGTCCCAACCTATTCAATCTCTCTCTGTAACTCAGCTTCTCAAGTCCCGGCAACATCCTTGTGAACCTTCTCTGCACTCTTTCAACCTTATTTACATCCTTCCTGTAACTAGGTGACCAAAACTGTATACAATACTACAAATTCGGCCTCACCAATGCCTTATATAACCTTACCATAACACTCCAACTTTTATACTCAATACTCCGATTTATAAAGGCCAATGTACCAAAGGCACTCTTTACGATCCTATCCACCTGTGACGTCACTTTTAGGGAATTCTGTACCTGTATTCCCAGATCCCTCTGTTCAATTGCACTCTTCAGAGTCCTACCATTTACCCTGTACGTTCTTCTTTGGTTTGTCCTTCCAAAGTGCAATATCTCACACTTGTCTGCGCTAAATTCCATTTGCCATTTTTCAGCCCATTTTTCTAGTTGGTCCAAATCCCTCTGCAAGCTTTGAAAACCTTCCTCACTGTCCACTACACCTCCAATCTTTGTATCATCAGCAAACTTGCTGATCCAATTTACCACATTATCATCCAGATCATTGATATAGATGACAAACAACAATGGACCCAACACTGATCCCTGCGGCACACCACTAGTCACAGGCCTCCACTCAGAGAAGCAATCCTCCACAACCACTCTCTGGCTTCTTCCATTGAGCCAGTGTCTTATTCAATTTACTACCTCCCCATGTATACCTAGCGACTGAACCTTCCTAACTAACCTCCCATGAGGGACCTTGTCAAAGGCCTTGCTGAAATCCAGGTCGACAACATCCACCGCCTTCCCTTCATCCACTTTCCTGGTAACCTCCTCGAAAAACTCTAATAGATTGGTCAAACATGACCTACCACGCACAAAGCCATGTTGACTCTCCCTAATAAGTCCCTGTCTATCCAAATATTTGTAGATCCTATCCCTTATCACACCTTCCAATAACTTGCCCACCACCGACGTCAAACTTACTGGCCTATAATTTCCTGGATTTCTTTTGAAACCTTTTTTAAACAACGGAACAATATGAGCCACCCTCCAATCATCCGGCACCTCCCCCGTGAATACTGACATTTTAAATATGTCTGCCAGGGCCCCTGCAAGTTCAACACTAGCTTCCCTCAAGGTCCGTGGGAATACCCTGTCTGGTCCTGGGGATTTATCCACTCTGATTTGTCTCAAGACAGCGAGCACCTCCTCCCCTTTAATCTGTAAAGGTTCCATGACCTCCCTACCTGTTTGCCCTATTTCCATAGACTCCATGCCCATTTCCTCAGTAAATACGGATGCAAAAAAACCATTTAGTATCTCCCCCACCTCTTTTGGTTCCATACACAGTCTACCACTCTGGTCTTCAAGAGGACCAATTTTATCCCTCACTATCCTTTTGCTCCTAACATACCTATAGAAGCTCTTTGGATTTTCCTTCACTCTGTCTGCCAAAGCAACCTCATGTCTTCTTTTAGCCCTCCTGATTTCCCTCTTAAGTAGCTTCTTGCACTTTTTATACTCCTCGAGCATCTGATCTGTTCCTTGCTGCCTGTACATTTCATACAACTCTCTTTTCCTCTTAATCAGTGTTACAATCTCCCTCGAGAACCAAGGTTCCTTATTCCTATTTACTTTGCCTTTAATCCTGACAGGAATATACAAGACTTGATGAGCTGTAAGTATTCGCATTCCATTATTCTGTAAATTGAGTTTGTGTCTTTATATGCCCTGTTTGTGAACAGAATTCCCACTCACCTGAAGAAGGAGCTTAAGGCTCCGAAAGCTTGTGTGGCTTTTGCTACCAAATAAACCTGTTGGACTTTAACCTGGCGTTGTTAAACTTCTTCCTAACTGAGGCAGCAACTGTCTCCCTGGCCACTTTGCCATCACCTCCCCTTGGTCTGCGTCCTGCTGGGGGAAGCAGGTGCCCTGCCTTGCCTCGACAGCATCCAGCAACCTGCAGCGGTCGGCTTCTGCAAATCTGGGAGCTGACTTCTTGGAAATTTTTTCCTGCACTACCTGCCTGTCTGTCTGTCCATCCTTGGAGTTTTTATGGAGCTGCCCCTGCTACAGGCATTTATGCAGAGCATTCCAGCAAGGGTGGTGGGTGGGTTTAAACTAGTTTGGCAGGGGGTTGGGACCCAAAGCAGTAGGGAGACAGAAGGGAAGGTTGAGGACAGCACAGAAGTTAAAGAGAGTACATTAAGTAGTAAAGGCAGAGTCAGTAATCCAAGGACCAGATAGATCAGGCAAAAGCAAGGCAGGGAGCACGGGAAGTCCAGATTAAACTGCATTTATTTCAATGCAAGAGGCCTGACGGGCAAGGCAGATGAACTCAGGGCATGGATGGGTAAGTGCGACTGGGTGGGATATTATGGCAATTACTGAAACATGGCTATGGGACGGACAGGACTGGCAGCTCAATGTTCCAGGGTACAGATGCTAGAGGAAAGATTGAACAGGAGATAAGAGAGAAGGGGGAGTTGCACTTTTGATGAGGGAAAACATCACGGCCGTACTGAGAGGGGATATATCCGAGGGTTCGGCCACTGAGTCTATATGGGTAGAACTGAGAAAAAGAGGGAAATCACTTTGATAGGGTTGTACTATAGGCCCCCAGATAGTCAGCAGGAAATTGAGGAACAAATAAGTAAGATTACAGATAGCTCCAAGAAAAATAGGGTGGTAATAGTAAGGGATTTTAACTTTCCCAACATTGATTGGCACAGCCATAGTATTAGAGGGTTGGATGGAGAGAAATTTGTTGAGTGTATTCAAGAGGAATTTCTCATTCAATATGTGGATGGCCTGACGAGAGGGGAGTGGCAGACTAAAGGGGGAATGGCAGACTATATTTTAAAAAACATGGTATGCACCAGGTATTTTGGCAATTGCAAAACAAATTAGTGAAAGATGTGTTACCTGTCAAACCATGAATCTGGGAAAAACAGAAAAAGTACAGGCTGCCTCCCACCCAAATCCAACAGGGCGGCACGGTAGCACAGTGGTTAGCACTGCTGCTTCACAGCTCCAGGGACCTGGGTTCGATTCCCGGCTTGGGTCACTGTCTGTGTGGAGTTTGCACATTCATAGAACATAGAACAGTACAGCACAGAACAGGCCCTTCGGCCCACGATGTTGTGCCGAGCTTTATCTGAAACCAAGATCAAGCTATCCCACTCCCTATCATCCTGGTGTGCTCCAGTGCCTATCCAATAACCGCTTAAATGTTCCTAAAGTGTCTGACTCCACTGTCACTGCAGGCAGTCCATTCCACACCCCAACCACTCTCTGCGTAAAGAACCTACCTCTGATATCCTTCCTATATCTCCCACCATGAACCCTATAGTTATGCCCCCTTGTAATAGCTCCATCCACCCGAGGAAATAGTCTTTGAACGTTCACTCTATCTATCCCCTTCATCATTTTATAAACCTCTATTAATTCTCCCCTCAGCCTCCTCCGCTCCAGAGAGAACAGCCCTAGCTCCCTCAACCTTTCCTCATAAGACCTACCCTCCAAACCAGGCAGCATCCTGGTAAATCTCCTCTGCACTCTTTCCAGCGCTTCCACATCCTTCTTATAGTGAGGAGACCAGAACTGCACACAATATTCCAAATGTGGTCTCACCAAGGTCCTGTACAGTTGCAGCATAACCCCACGGCTCTTAAACTCAAACCCCCTGTTAATAAAAGCTAACACACTATAGGCCTTCTTCACAGCTCTATCCACTTGAGTGGCAACCTTTAGAGATCTGTGGATATGGACCCGAAGATCTCTCTTTTCCTCCACAGTCTTCAGAACCCTACCTTTGACCCTACCAAAATGAATCACCTCACATTTATCAGGGTTAAATTCTTCTCGTGTCTTCGTGGGTTTCCTCCAGGTGCTCCGGTTTCCTCCCACAGTCCAAAGATGTGCGGGTTAGGTTGATTGGCCATGCTAAAATTGCCCCTTAGTGTCCTGGGATGCGTAGATTAGAGGGATTAGTGGGTAAAATATGTAGGGATATGGGGGTAAGGCCTGGGTGGAATTGTGGTCGGTGCAGACTCGATGGGCCGAATGGCCCCTTTCTGTACTGTAGGGTTTCTATAAAAAAAATAAAAATTCTATAGGACCCTTTGTAAATCTGCAAATGAATTTTATCGAATTAATCCGTGTATGGGATTTATGTATTAGTAATTATAGATGTATTTTCTAGCTAGATTGGAGCCATGTAAAAAGAATGATGCTACTACTGTTGCTAAATATTTGCTGAAAGAAATTGTGCATGATTTGGCATACCTGTACAACTTTCAAAGAACAAAGAACAGTACAGCACAGGAAACAGGCCCTTCGGCCTTCCAAGCCTGTGCCGCTCCTTGGTCCAACTAGACCAATTGTTTGTATCCCTCCATTCCCAGGCTGCTCATGTGACTATCCAGGTAAGTCTTAAACGATGTCAGCGTGCCTGCCTCCACCACCCTACTTGGCAGCGCATTCCAGGCCCCCACCACCCTCTGTGTAAAAAACATCCCTCTAATATCTGAGTTATACTTCGCCCCTCTCACCTTGAGCCCGTGACCCCTCGTGAACGTCACTTCTGATCTGGGAAAAAGCTTCCCACCGTTCACCCTATCTATCCCCTTCATAATCTTGTACACCTCTATTAGATCTCCCCTCATTCTCCGTCTTTCCAGGGAGAACAACCCCAGTTTACCCAATCTCTCCTCATAGCTAAGACCCTCCATACCAGGCAACATCCTGGTAAACCTTGTCTGCACTCTCTCCAACGCCTCCACGTCCTTCTGGTAGTGCGGCGACCAGAACTGGACGCAGTACTCCAAATGTGGCCTAACCAGCGTTCTATACAGCTGCATCATCAGACTCCAGCTTTTATACTCTATACCCCGTCCTATAAAGGCAAGCATAGATCCCTGAAAGTTGGGAATCAAGTAGATAAGGTTGTTAAGAAGGCATATGGTGTCTTGGCGTTTATTGGTAGGGGGATTGAATTTAGGAGTCGTAGCGTTATGTTGCAACTGTACACAACTCTGGTGCGGCCGCACTTGGAGTACTGTGTGCAGTTCTGGTCCCCACATTACAGGAAGGATGTGGAGGCTTTGGAGAGGGTGCAGAGGAGGTTTACCAGGATGTTGCCTGGTATGGAGGGGAGATCCTATGAGGAGAGGCTGAGGGATTTGGGATTGTTTTCGCTGGAAAGGCGGCGGCTAAGAGGGGATCTTATTGAAACATATAAGATGATTAGAGGTTTAGATAGGGTGGATAGTGATAGCCTTTTTCCTCTGATGGAGAAATCCAGCACGAGGGGGCATGGCTTTAAATTGAGGGGGGGTAGTTATAGAACCGATGTCAGGGGTAGGTTCTTTACCCAGAGGGTGGTGAGGGATTGGAATGCCCTGCCAGCATCAGTAGTAAATGCGCCTAGTTTGGGGGCGTTTAAGAGATCCGTAGATAGGTTCATGGACGAAAAGAAATTGGTTTAGGTTGGAGGGTCACAGTTTTTTTTTTTTTAACTGGTCGGTGCAACATCGTGGGCCGAAGGGCCTGTTCTGCGCTGTAATGTTCTATATGCCTTCTTCACCACCTTCTCCACCTGTGTTGCCACCTTCAAGGATTTGTGCACTTGCACACCTAGGTAGGTCCCTCTGTGTTTCTATACTCCTGATGACTCTGCCATTTATTGTATAACTCCTCCCTACGTTATTTCTTCCAAAATGCATCACTTCGCATTTATCCGGATTAAACTCCATCTGCCACCTCTCCGCCCAATTTTCCAGCCTATCTATATCCTGCTGTATTGCCCGACAATGCTCTTCGCTATCCGCAAGTCCAGCCATCTTCGTGTCATCCGCAAACTTGCTGATTACACCAGTTACACCTTCTTCCAAATCATTTATATATATCATAAATAGCAGAGGCCCCAGTACAGAGCCCTGCGGAACACCACTGGTCACAGACCTCCAGCCGGAAAAAGACCCTTCGACCACTACCCTCTGTCTCCTATGGCCAAGCCAGTTCGCCACCCATCTAGCCACTTCTCCTTGTATCCCATGAGCCTTAACTTTCTTAACCAACCTGCCATGTGGGACTTTGTCACTTTGTCAAGTGATAATGGATCACATTTTACCGGGACAGTTACGAAAGAAATGCCAAGCATTGCAAATCAATCAGCATTTTCATTGCAGTTATCATCCACAGTCAGCTGGACTAGTAGAGAGATATAATGGAATGAAGAACAAGCTGGCAAAACTTTGTGCTTTGGGTTGAACTGTTACCCCTAGCATTGCAGTCAGCAACAAATAGAACAACTGGGCTATAACCACACAAAATTATTGTGGGACAAGCCCCCAATGTTTGCCTTTTTCTGCACCACTTACTGTTAAGCAAATGGATATTCACAGAATGGAAGAAAATATGCTAAAATATTGTATTGCTTTAACAAAATGTATTTCTAGTTTCCATTCCCAGGTAAAGGAAGCTCAGACTGATCCCGCAGAAGAGAGGTGCCACAGCTTAGAACCTGGCGACTTTGTTTATGTGAAGGTGTTTAAAAGAGAGAATAGTTTTCACCTAAGATTTGAAGGCCCCTATCAAGTCTTGTTGACCTCGTTGACCACTTGTTGACTTGGTTGTTGACTTGTTTGATCAAGATGAAGGAAAGACCGATATAGATCCACACATCTCATTGCAAGAGGGCTCCAGGTCACGAGGAAAAGGAATCGTGAGCCTCATCGATGGAGAAAATTGGACATTAAGACTCTATTTTATTGTGACATTATAATACCTGTACTGTCTGAATTGCACATAAATACCTTCATGCACATGTCATACACCTATGCCAAGGGTATCAATACTTTCAGCTGTACATGTACCGACACATTCGAAGGGAGGTATTCCTTTAAGACCAATTGCTTTCAATGAATCAGAAACAGCAGAATGGTGGCTGAATCAGAAAAGGTCGCCCAAAAATTAGAACAATAGTACTTCTTAAGGAAGGACTAAGGGATAGCAAGGAACATTGGGCATCAGCTGGGTATAATATGAATAAATTTAAGCATTTGTTCCAACCTAATTATAACCTTTCTCAGAAGCCCCCTGTATTGTTCCTTACTAAAACAACAGAACTAGGGAGACCCAATGGGACAATTTGTCTGGTCAGTAAACAGACAAGTGGGTGGAATGCAGGAACAAGTAAGTGTAACCATTCACTGATCCTCACATCTGCAAACATTATAACCGAAGGAAATGGTATCAGTTTACGAACCTTAAATGGAACATACTTTGTGTGTGGACACAAAGCATATCCCTGGTTGCCATTAAATTGGGAAGGGTCATGTTACCTGGGATACGTAATACCTGACATCCATCATTTACCCTCCCTAACACATCACCCCCTTTATCGGTCTAAACGAGCCGTTACAGAAACACAACAATTCTTCTCTATCCTTTATCCCTCTGTCGGAGTAGGATTTACCTCAGTCGAAATAGTAAAATTAGCTAAATTACTAGACGTGGTGGCAAACGATACCACAAAAGCTATAAAAGGGTTAAGCGATGACAGCCATAAGAACAGTGACTTTGCAGAATATAAGAACATAAGAACTAGGAGCAGGAGTAGGCCATCTGGTCCCTCGAGCCTGCTCCGCCATTCAACAAGATCATGGCTGATCTTTTCGTGGACTCAGCTCCACTTAACCGCCCAGTCACCATAGCCCTTAATTCCTTTACTGTTCAAAAATTTATCTATCCTTGCCTTAAAACCATTCAATGAGGTAGCCTCAACTGCTTCACTGGGCAATGAATTCCACAGATTCACAACCCTTTGTGTGAAGGAGTTCCATCTCAACTCAGTCCTAAATCTGCTCCCCCTTATTTTAAGGTCATGCCCCCTAGTTCTAGTTTCACCTGTCAGTGGAAACAACTTCCCTTCATAATCTTATATGTTTCTATAAGATCTCCCCTCATTCTTCTGAATTCCAATGAGTATAACCCAAGTCTACTCAGTCTCTCCTCATAAGCCAACCCTCTCAGCTCCGGAATCAACCTCGTGAATCTCCTCTGCACCCACTCCAGTGCCAGTATATCCTTCTCAAGTAAGGAGACCAAAACAGGCCAGGTGTTAGATTTGGAGGTAGGTGAGCACTTTGGTGATAGTGACCACAATTCGAATACGTTTACTTTAGTGATGGAAAGGGATAGGTATATACCGCAGGGCAAGTGTTATAGGTGGGGGAAAGGAAATTATGATGCGATTAGGCGAGATTTAGGATGCATAGGATGTGGAAGGAAACTGCAGGGGATGGGCACAATTGAAATGTGGAGCTTGTTCAAGGAACAGCTACTGCGTGTCCTTGATAAGTATGTACCTGTCAGGCAGGGAGGAAGTGGTCGAGCGAGGGAACCGTGGTTTACTAAAGGAGTTGAATCTCTTGTGAAGAGGAAGAAGGAGACTTATGTGAAGATGAGACGTGAAGGCTCAGTTAGGGCGCTTGAGAGTTACAAGTTAGCCAGGAAGGACCTAAAGAGAGGGCTAAGAAGAGCCAGGAGGGGACATGAGAAGTCTTTGGCAGGTTGGATCAAGGAAAACCCTAAAGCTTTCTGTAGGTATGTCAGGAGTAAAAGAATGACGAGGGTAAGATTAGGGTCAGTCAAGGACAGTAGTGGGAAGTTGTGCGTGGAGTCTGAAGAGATAGGAGAGGCGTTAAATGAATATTTTTTGTTAGTATTCACACAGGAAAAAGACAATGTTGTTGAGGAGAATACTGAGATACAGGCTATTAGACTAGACGGGATTGAGGTTCATAAGGAGGAGGTGTTAGCAATTCTGGAAAGTGTGAAAATAGATAAGTCCCTTGGGCCGGATGGGATTTATCCTAGGATTCTCTGGGAGGCTAGGGAGGAGATTGCAGAGCCTTTGGCTTTGATCTTTATGTCGTCATTGTCTACAGGAATAGTGCAAGACTGGAGGATAGCAAATGTTGTCCCCTTGTTCAAGAAGGGGAGTAGAGACAACCCTGGTAATTATAGACCATGATGTGGAGATGCCGGCGTTGGACTGGGGTAAGCACAGTAAGAAGTCTCACAACACCAGGTTAAAGTCCAACAGGTTTATTTGGTAGCCAAATTTGGACTTTAACCTGTTGGACTTTAAGCTGGTGTTGTGAGACTTCTTACTGCAATTATAGACCAGTGAGACTTACTTCTGTTGTGGGCAAAGTTTTGGAAAGGATTAGAAGAGATAGGATTTATAATCATCTAGAAAGGAATAATTTGATTAGGGATAGTCAATACGGTTTTGTGAAGGGTAGGTCGTGCCTCACAAACCTTATTGAGTTCTTTGAGAAGGAGACCAAAGAGGTGGATGAGGGTAAAGCAGTTGATGTGGTGTATATGGATTTCAGTAAAGCGTTTGATAAGGTTCCCCACGGTAGGCTATTGCAGAAAATATGGAGGCATGGGATTGAGGGTAATTTAGCGGTTTGAATCAGAAATTGGCAAGCTGTAAGAAGACAGAGGGTGGTGGTTGATGGGAAATGTTCATCCTGGAGTTCAGTTACTAGTGGTGTACTGCAAGGATCTGTTTTGGGGCCACTGCTGTTTGTCATTTTGATAAATGACCTGGATGAGGGCATAGAAGGATGGGTTAGTAAATTTGCGGATGACACTAAAGTCGGTGGAGTTGTGGACAGTGCGGATGGATGTTGCAGATTACAGAGGGACATAGATAAGCTGCAGAGCTGAGTTGAGAGGTGGCAAATGGAGTTCAATGGGGAAAAGTGTGAGGTGGTTCACTTTGGAAGGAGTAACAGGAATGCAGAGTATTGGGCTAATGGTAAGATACTTGGTAGTGTGGATGAGCAGAGAGATCTGGGTGTCCATGTGCATAGATCCCTGAAAGTTGGCACCCAGGTTGATAGGGTTGTTAAGAAGGCATACGGTGTGTTAGCTTTTATTGGTAGAGGGATTGAGTTTCGGAGCCATGATGTCATGTTGCAGCTGTACAAAACTCTGGTGCGGCTGCACTTGGAGTATTGCATACAGTTCTGGTCGCCGCATTATAGGAAGGATGTGGAAGCATTGGAAAGGTTGCAGAGGAGATTTACCAGGATGTTGCCTGGTATGGTGGGAAGGTCTTATGAGGAAAGGCTGAGGGACTTGAGGCTGTTTTCATTAGAGAGAAGGTTAAGAGGTGACTTAATAGAGGCATATAAGATGGTCAGAAGTTTAGATAGGGTGGACAGTGAGCCTTTTTCCTCGGATGGTGATGGCTAGCATGAGGGGACAAAGCTTTAAATTGAGGGGTGATAGATATAGGACAGATGTTAGAGGTAGGTTCTTTAGTCAGATAGTAGTAACGGCATGGAATGCCCTGCCTGCAACAGTCGTGGATTCGCCAACATTAAGGGCATTTAAATGGTCATTGGATAAACATATGGATTATATTGGAATAGTATACGTTAGATGGGCTTTAGATTGGTTTCACAGGTCGGCGCAACATCGAGGGCTGAAGGGCCTGTACTGCGCTGTAATGTTCTAAAACTGTACACAGTACTCCAGGTGTGGCCTCACCAGCACCTTATACAGCTGCAACATAATCTCGCTGTTTTTAAACTCCATCCCTCTAGCCATGAAGGGCAAAATTCCATTTGCCTTCTTAATTACTTGCTGCACCTGCAAATCAACTCCTTGTAATTCTTGCACAAGGACACCCAGGTCCCTCTGCACAGCAGCATGCTGCAATTTTTTACCATTTAACTAATAGTCCATTTTGCTGTTATTCCTACCAAAATGGATGACCTCACATTTACCAATATTGTACTCCATCTGCCAGACCCTCGCCCACTCATTTAGACGACCAATATCCCTTTGCAGACTTTCAGTGTCATAGAAACATAGAAAAACTACAGCACAAACAGGTCCTTCGGCCCACAAGTTGTGCCAAACACATCCCTACCTTCTAGACCTACCCATAACCCTCCATCCTATTAAGCTCCATGTACTCATCCAGGAGTCTCTTAAAAGACCCTATTGAGTTCGCCTCCACCACCACTGATGGCAGCCGTTTCCACTCGCCCACCACCCTCTGTGTGAAAAACTTACCCCTAACATTTCCCCTGTACCTACCCCCCAGCACCTTAAACCTGTGTCCCCTCATAGCAGACATTTCCACCCTGGGAAAAAGCCTCTGAGAGTCCACCCGATCTATGCCTCTCAACATCTTATACACCTCTATTAGGTCTCCTCTCATCCTTCGTCTCTCCAAGGACAAAAGACCGAGCTCCCTCAGCCTATCCTCAGAAGGCATGCCACTCAATCCAGGCAACATCCTTGTAAATCTCCTCTGCACCCTTTCAATCTTTTCCACATCCTTCCTGTAATGAGGCGACCAGAACGGAGCACAGTACTCCAAGTGGGGTCTGACGAGGGTCTTATATAGCTGCATCATTATCCCCGGACTCCGAAACTCAATCCCTCGATTGATAAAGGCCAGCACACCATACGCCTTCTTAACCACCTCCTCCACCTGCGGGGCCGATTTCAGAGTCCTGTGGACCCGGACCCCAAGGTCCTTCTGATCCTCTACAGTACTAAGAGTCTTTCCCTTTATATTGTACTCCTTCATCCCATTTGACCTGCCAAAATGGACCACGACGCATTTGTCTTGGTTGAAGTCCATCTGCCACTTGTCTGCCCAGTTTTGCATCCTATCTATGTCCCTCTGTAACTTCTGACATCCCTCCAGACTATCCACAACCCCACCAACCTTCGTGTCAAAGAACATAAAACATCGAACATAGAACAGTACAGCACAGAACAGGCCCTTCGGCCCACGATGTTGTGCCGAGCTTTATCTGAAACCAAGATCAAGCTATCCCACTCCCTATCATCCTGGTGTGCTCCAGTGCCTATCCAATAACCGCTTAAATGTTCCTAAAGTGTCTGACTCCACTGTCACTGCAGGCAGTCCATTCCACACCCCAACCACTCTCTGCGTAAAGAACCTACCTCTGATATCCTTCCTATATCTCCCACCATGAACCCTATAGTTATGCCCCCTTGTAATAGCTCCATCCACCCGAGGAAATAGTCTTTGAACGTTCACTCTATCTATCCCCTTCATCATTTTATAAACCTCTATTAATTCTCCCCTCAGCCTCCTCCGCTCCAGAGAGAACAGCCCTAGCTCCCTCAACCTTTCCTCATAAGACCTACCCTCCAAACCAGGCAGCATCCTGGTAAATCTCCTCTGCACTCTTTCCAGCGCTTCCACATCCTTCTTATAGTGAGGAGACCAGAACTGCACACAATATTCCAAATGTGGTCTCACCAAGGTCCTGTACAGTTGCAGCATAACCCCACGGCTCTTAAACTCAAACCCCCTGTTAATAAAAGCTAACACACTATAGGCCTTCTTCACAGCTCTATCCACTTGAGTGGCAACCTTTAGAGATCTGTGGATATGGACCCGAAGATCTCTCTTTTCCTCCACAGTCTTCAGAACCCTACCTTTGACCCTACCAAAATGAATCACCTCACATTTATCAGGGTTAAACTCCATTTGCCATTTTTCAGCCCAGCTTTGCATCCTATCTATGTCTCTTTGCAGCCTACAACAGCCCTCCACCTCATCCACTACTCCACCAATCTTGGTGTCATCAGAAAATTTACTGATCCACCCTTCAGCCCCCTCCTCCAAGTCATTTATAAAAATGGCAAATAGCAGAGGACCAAGCACTGATCCCTGTGGCACTCCGCTGGTAACCGGTTTCCAGTCCGACAATTTTCCATCCACCACCACCCTCTGTCTTCTGTTAGATAGCCAGTTACCTATCCAATCGGCCAAACTTCCCTCTATCCCACACCTCATTACTTTCATCATAAGCCGACCATGGGGGACCTTATCAAACGCCTTACTAAAATCCATGTATATGACATCAACTGCCCTACCTTCGTGTGTCGTCAGCAAACTTACCAACCCATCCCTCCGCTTCCTCATCCAGGTCATTTATGAAAATGACAAACAGCAAGGGTCCCAGAACAGATCCCTGGGGCACACCATTGGTGACCGAACTCCATTTAGAAAAAGACCCATCTATACCCACTCTCTGCCTCCTTTGGGCAAGCCAGTTCTGGATCCACCGGACAGCAGCCCCTTGGATCCCATGCCCTCTCACTTTTTCCAGAAGCCTTGCATGGGGGATCTTATCGAATGCCTTGCTAAAATCCATATAAACCTCATCTACCGCCTTCCCTTCGTCAATGTGTTTAGTCACGTTTTCGAAGAACTCCACCAGGCTCGTAAGGCACAATCTGCCTTTGACAAAGCCATGCTGAGTATTCTTGAGCATACTAAACCTCTCTCAATGCTCATATATCCTGTCCCTCAGGATCTTCTCCATCAGTTTACCAACCACTGAGGTTAGACTCACCGGTCGGTAATTACCTGGGCTATCCCTATTCCCCTTCTTGAAAATAGGAACCACATCCGCAATCCTCCAATCCTCCGGCACCTCTCCCGTCTCCATCGACGACACAAAGATCATTGCCAGAGGCTCTGCAATCTCTTCCCTCGCCTCCCACAGTAACCTGAGGTACAGTGTCCTCTGTACACTTTGCTCTGCCACTCATCTTAGTGTCATCTGCGAATTTCGACACACTACACTTGGTCCCCAACTCCAAATCATCTATGTAAATCATAAACAATTGTGGTCGCAACACTGATCCCTGAGGCACACCACTAGTCACTAATCGCCAACCAGAAAAACACTCATTTACCCCCACTCTTTGCTTTCTGTTAGTTAACCAATCCTCTATCCATGCTAATACATTATCCGTAACACTGTGCACCTTTATCTTATGCAGCAGTCTTTGGTGCACCACCTTGTCAAATGCTTTCTGGAAATCCAGATATACCACATCCACAGGTTCCCCATCGTCCACTGTGCATGTAATGTTCTCAAAGAATTCCACCAAATTAGTCAAACATGACCTGCCCTTCATGAACCTATGCTGTCTTACCAATGGGACAATTTATATCCAGATATCTCGCTATTTCTTCCTTGATGATAAATTCAAGCATTTTCTCTACTACAGAAGTTAAGCTAACCGGCCTATAGAATCATAGAAACCCTACAGTGCAGAAGGAGGCCATTCGGCCCATCGAGTCTGCACCGACCACAATCCCACCCAGGCCCTACCCCCACATATTTTACCCACTAATCCCTCTAACCTACGCATCCCAGGACTCTAAGGGGCAATTTTGTTGTTTTTTTTTAACCTGGCCAATCAACCTAACCCGCACATCTTTGGACTGTGGGAGGAAACCGGAGCACCCGGAGGAAACCCACGCAGACACGAGGAGAATGTGCAAACTCCACACAGACAGTGACCCGAGCCGGGAATCGAACCCGGGACCCTGGAGCTGTGAAGCAGCAGTGCTAACCACTGTGCTACCGTGCCACCCAATTAGTTGCCCGCCTTTTGTCTACCTCCTTTTTTAAACAGTGGCGTCACATTTGCTGTTTTCCAATCTGTGGGAACCACCCCAGAGTCCAACGAATTTTGGGAAATTACCAAATTTGCTATTTCCCCTGCCATCTCTTTTAGTACCCTGGGATGCATTCCATCAGGGCCAGGAAACTTGGCTACCTTTAGCCCCATTAGTTTGCCCAACACTACCTCTTTCGTGATAATAGTTTCTAGGTCCTCACCTGCCATAGCTTTCCTGTCATCAATTTTTGGGATGTTATTTGTGCCTTCCACTGTGAAGACCGACACAAAATACCTGTTCAATGCCTCAGCCATTTTCTCATTTCCAGTTATTACATCCCCCTTCTCGTCCTCTAAAGGACCAATGTTTACTTTCACCACTCTTTTTCACTTTATATATTTGTAGAAATGTTTGCTACCTGTTTTTATATTCTGAGCTACTTCACTGTCATAATCCATTTTACTTTTCTTTATAGCTTTTTTTGTGTCTTTCTGTTGACCTTTAAAGATTTTCCAATCCTCGAGTTTCCCACTATTCTTTGCCACTTTGTATGCATTTTCTTTAATTTGACAGCCTCCTTTATTTCCTTAGATATCATAGAAATCATAGAAATCATAGAAACCCTACAGTGCAGAAGGAGGCCATTCGGCCCATCGAGTCTGCACCGACCACAATCCCACCCAGGCCCTACCCCCACATATTTACCCACTAATCCCTCTAACCTACGCATCCCAGGACACTAAGGGGCAATTTAACATGGCCAATCAACCTAACCCGCACATCTTTGGACTGTGGGAGGAAACCGGAGCACCCGGAGGAAACCCACGCAGACACGAGGAGAATGTGCAAACTCCACACAGACAGTGACCCGAGCCAGGAATCGAACCCGGGACCCTGGAGCTGTGAAGCAGCAGTGCTAACCACTGTGCTACCGTGCCGCCCCATATCCATGGCTGATCATCTCTTTTTCTACAGTCCTTCCTTATCACTGGTATATACTTTTGCTGAAACAAAGATGGCTCTAGATTATTTGTTAACTGAAAAAGGTGGGACATGTGCTATAATAGAGTCTGAATGCTGCACATTGGACAGGGGGATGGTTTGGAGCAATAGGTAAGTCCCTAGTACATTGGTTAATCATATTTTTGGCCGTTATCTTTACCCAATGTCTGGTATTTGCCATGATAAAGTGTTGCTGTGTGCTGCTTGGAAATGCAGTTATTCCAGGAGCTGTAGCCACTATGGTGACAATAACAACTCCAGAACTCTCAGAGAATGCAGTAGAAAAGGAAATGGAGAGACTTTACAAGATTTGGTTAGATTGAAATTGTTGTCCTTGAGAAGGACAAGAGGAGGGAACGTAGAAAGATAGGAAAGAAAAGGGCCACTATAAGATTGATGTGGAGATGCCGGCGTTGGACTGGGGTAAACACAGAAAGAAGTCTAACAACACCAGGTTAAAGTCCAGCAGGTTTATTTGGTAGCAAAAGCCACTAGCTTTCGGAACAGGCTGTCCCTTTGTCAGGTGGGTGGGAGTTCTGATTACAAACAGGGCACAAAGACACAAACTCAATTTACATGAATAAGGATTGGAATGTGAGTCTTTACAACTAATCAAGTCTTAAAGGTACAGACAATGTGAGTGGAGGAAGCATTAAGCACAGAGATGTGTATTGTCTCCAGACAGGACAGCTAGTGAGATTTTGCACATCCAGGCAGGTCGTGGGGGGATACAGATAGTGTGACATGAACCCAATATCCCGGTTGAGGCCATCCTCATGTGTGCGGAACCTGGTTATCAGTCTCTGCTCAGTGACTCTGTGCTGTCGTGTGTCGTGATGGCCGCCTTGGAGAATGTTTACCCGGAGATCAGAGGCTGAATGCCCATGACCGCTGAAGTGTTCCCCAACAGGAAGAGAACAGTCTTGCCTGTGATTGTCGAGCGGTGTTCATTCATCCATTGTCGCAGCATCTGCATGGTTTCCCCAGTGTACCATGCCTCGGGACATCCTTTCCTGCAGCGTATCAGGTAGACAACGTTGGCCGAGTTGCAAGAGTAGGTACCGTGTACCTGGTAGATGGTGTTCTCACGTGAGATGATGGCATCCGTGTCGATGATCTGGCACGTCTTGCAGAGGTTGCTGTGGCAGGGTTGTGTGATGTCATGGTCACTGTTCTCCTGAAAGCTGGGTAGTTTGCTGCGGACAATGGTCTGTTTGAGGTTGCGCGGTTGTTTGAAAGCAAGTGGGGGTGTGGGGATGGCCTTGGCAAGATAGAAACATAGAAACGTAGAAAAACTACAGCACAAACAGGCCCTTCAGCCCACAAGGTGTGCCGGACACATCCCTACCTTCTAGACCTACCCATAACCCTCCATCCTATTAAGCTCCATGTACTCATCCAGGAGTCTCTTAAAAGACCCTATTGAGTTCGCCTCCACCACCACTGATGGCAGCCGATTCCACTCGCCCACCACCCTCTGTGTGAAAAACTTACCCCTAACATCTCCCCTGTACCTACCCCCCAGCACCCTAAACCTGTGTCCTCTCGTAGCAGACATTTCCACCCTGGCAAAAAGCCTCTGAGAGTCCACCTGATCTATGCCTCTCAACATCTTATACACCTCTATTAGGTCTCCTCTCATCCTACGTCTCTCCAAGGAGAAAAGACCGAGCTCCCTCAGCCTATCCTCATAAGGCATGCCACGCAATCCAGGCAACATCCTTGTAAATCTCCTCTGCACCCTTTCAATCTTTTCCACATCCTTCCTATAGTGAGGCGACCAGAACTGAGCACAGTACTCCAAGTGGGGTCTGACGAGGGTCTTATATAGCTGCATCATTATTATCCCCGGACTCCTAAACTCAATCCCTTGATTGATAAAGGCCAACACACCATACGCCTTCTTAACCACCTCCTCCACGAAGATGTTCGTCTTCATCAATGACATGTTGAAGACTCCAGAGGAGATGTCGTAGCTTCTCCGCTCCGGGGAAGTACTGGATGACGAAGGGTACTCTGTCCACTGTGTCCCGTGTTTGTCTTCTGAGGAGGTCGGTGCGGTTTTTCGCTGTGGCGTCTCGGAACTGTCGATCGATGAGTCGAGCGCCATATCCTGTTCTTATGAGGGCGTCTGGAGATGTCTGTTGCGATCCTCCTCATCCGAGCAGATCCTGTGTATACGGAGGGCTTGTCCGTAGGGGATGGCTTCTTTAACGTGTTTAGGGTGGAAGCTGGAGAAGTGGAGCATCGTGAGGTTATCCGTGGGCTTGCGGTACAGTGAGGTGCTGAGGTGACCGTCCTTGATGGAGATGCGTGTGTCCAAGAATGCAACCGATTCCGGAGAGTAGTCCATGGTGAGTCTGATGGTGGGATGGAACTTGTTGATGTCATCAACGTTGATGTCATAAGGACGGTCCTATAGTGAGGCGGTCATGATGTCATAATAACTAGGGAGAGAGTAGGGCCTCTTAAGGAGCAACAAGGTCATCTATGTGCGGACCCACAAGAGATGTGTAAGATCCTAAATGAATATTTCTCATCAGTATTTACTGTTGAGAAAAGAATGGATGTTAGTGAACTTGGGGAAATAGTGATGTCTTGAGGAGTGTACATATTACAGAGAAGGAGGTGCTGAAAGTCTTAAAGTGCATAAAAGTAGATAAATCCCTGGGACCTGATTAAGTGTATCCGAGGACATTGTGGGAGGTTAGAGAGGAAATAGTTCGGATGGGGCAGTTTTTGTGCAGTGTGTGCAGGAGGGTTTCCTGACACAATACGTGGATAGGCCAACAAGAGGTGAGGCCATATTGGATTTGGTACTGGGAAATGAACCGGGCCAAGCGTTAGATTTGGTTGTGGGAGAGCACTTTGGAGACAGTGACGACAATTCGGTGTCTTTTGTTATTGCAATGGAGAGGGATAGGGCCGTACGGCAGGGCAAGGTTTACAATTGGGGGAGAGGTAATTATGATGCGATTAGGCAAGAATTAGGGGGCATAAGTTGGGAACAGAAACTGTCAGGGAAAGGCACTCATGAAAAGTGGAACTTTTTCAAGGAACAAATACTGGGTGTCCTTGATAGGTATGTCCCTGTCAGGCAGGGAGGAAATGGCCGAGTGAGGGAACCATGGTTCACGAAAGAGGTGGAATGTTTTGTGAAAAGGAAGAGGGAAGCTTATGTAGGGATGAGGAAACAAGGTTCAGATGGCTCGATTGGGGGTTACAAGTTAGCAAGGAACAAGCTGAAAAAGGGGCTTAGGAGAGCTAGGAGGGGACACGAGAAGTCCTTGGCGGGTGGGATCAAGGAAAACCCCAAGGCTTTTTACTCTTATGTGAGGAATAAAAGAATGACCAGGGTGAGGTTAGGGCCGGTCAAGGACAGTAGTGGGAACTTGTGTATGGAGTCAGAAGAGATAGGCGAGGTGATGAATGAATACTGTTTTTGAGGAAGAGAAGGTGTTACAGGCTAATAGGCTGGAGGAAATAGATGTTCAGAGGGAGGATGTCCTGGCAGTTTTGAATAAACTGAAGGTCGATAAGTCTCCTGGGCCTGATGAAATATACCCTAGGATTCTTTGGGAGACAAGGTATGAGATTGCAGAGCCTTTGGCTTTGATCTTTGGGTCCTCGCTGTCCACGGGGATGGTGCCAGAGGACTGGAGAATGGCGAATGTTGTTCCTCTGTTTAAGAAAGGGAATAGAAATGACCCTGGTAATTATAGACCGGTTAGTCTTACTTCAGTGGTTGGTAAATTGATGGAAAAGGTCCTTAGGGATGGGATTTACAACCATTTAGAAAGATGCGGATTAATCCGGGATAGTCAGCACGGATTCGTGAAGGGCAAGTCGTGCCTCACAAACTTGATTGAATTTTTTGAAGAGGTAACTAAGTGTGTTGATGAAGGTAGGGCAGTTGATGTCATATACATGGATTTTAGTCAGGCGTTTGATAAGGTCCCCCATGGTCGGCTTATGATGAAAGTAAGGAGGTGTGGGATAGAGGGAAAGTTGGCCGATTGGATAGGTAACTGCCTGTCCGATCGAAGACAGAAGGTGGTGGTGGATGGACAATTTTTGGACTGGAGGCAGGTTGCTAGCGGAGTGCCACAGGGATCAGTGCTTGGTCCTCTGCTATTTGCCATTTTTATAAATGACTTGGAGGAGGGGGCTGAAGGGTGGATCAGTAAATTTGCTGATGACACCAAGATTGGTGGAGTAGTGGATGAGGTGGAGGGCTGTTGTAGGCTGCAAAGAGACATAGATAGGATGCAAAGCTGGGCTGAAAAATGGCAAATGGAGTTTAACCCTGATAAATGTGAGGTGATTCATTTTGGTAGGACCAATTTAAATGTGGATTACAGGGTCAAAGGTAGGGTTCTGAAGACTGTGGAGGAAGAGAGATCTTGGGGTCCATATCCACAGATCTCTGAAGGTTGCCATTCAAGTGGATAGAGCTGTGAAGAAGGCCTATAGTGTGTTAGCTTTTATTAACAGGGGGTTGGAGTTTAAGAGCCATGGGGTTATGCTGCAACTGTACAGGACCTTGGTGAGACCACATTTGGAATATTATGTGCAGTTCTGGTCACCTCACTATAAGAAGGATGTGGAAGCGCTGGAAAGAGTGCAGAGGAGATTTACCAGGATGTTGCCTGGTTTGGAGGGTAGGTCTTATGAGGAAAAGTTGAGGGAGCTAGGGCTGTTCTCTCTGGAGCGGAGGAGGCTGAGGGGAGACTTAATAGAGGTTTATAAAATGATGAAGGGGATAGATAGAGTGAACGTTCAAAGACTATTTCCTCGGGTGGATGGAGCTATTACAAGGGGGCATAACTATAGGGTTCATGGTGGGAGATATAGGAAGGATATCAGAGGTAGGTTCTTTACGCAGAGAGTGGTTGGGGTGTGGAATGGACTGTCTGCAGTGATAGTGGAGTCAGACACTTTAGGAACATTTAAGCGGTTATTGGATAGGCACATGGAGCACACCAGGATGATAGGGAGTGGGATAGCTTGATCTTGGTTTCAGATAAAGCTCGGCACAACATCGTGGGCCGAAGGGCCTGTTCTGTGCTGTACTGTTCTATGTTCTCCGAAATTGTGGGTCCTCTAGCAGAGATAATTGTATCATCGATAGTCACAGGTGAGGTGCCTGAAGATTGGAGGGTGGCAAATGTTGTGCTTTTGTTTAAAAAGGGCTGCAGGGAAAAGCGTGGGAACAGGCTGGTGAGCCTCACATCTGTCATGGGTAAGTTGTTGGAAGGTATTTTGAGAGACAGGATCTACAGGCATTTAGAGACGCAAGGGCTGATTACGGACAGCATGGCTTTGTGAGTGGAAAATCATGTCTCACAAATTTGATTGAGTTTTTTGAAGGGGTAATCAAGAAGGTAGATCAGGGCAGGGCAGTTGATGTTGTCTACATGGACTTTAGCAAGGCCTTTGACAAGGTACCGCATAATAGGTTGTTGCATAAGGTTAAATCTCACGGGATCCAGGATGAGGTAGCTAAATGGATACAAAATTGGCTTGATGACAGACGCCAGAGGGTTGTAGAAGGTTGCTTTTCAAGCTGGAGACCTGTGACCAGCGGTGTGCCTCAGGGATCAGTGCTGGGTCCACTGTTATTTGTCATTTATATTAATGATTTGGATGAGAATATAGGAGGCATGGTTAATACATTTATAGATGACACCAAGATTGGTGGCATAAAGGGCAGTGAAGGTTATCTCGGATTGCAACGGGATCTTGATCAATTGGGCCAGTGGGCTGACAAATGGCAGATGGAGTTTAATTTAGATAAATGCGAGGTGATGCATTGTGGTAGATTGAACCAGGGCAGGACTTACTCAGTTAATGGTAGGGTGTTGGGGAGAGTTACAGAACAAAGAGATCTAGGGGTACAGGTTCATAGCTCCTTGAAAGTGGAGTCATAGTTGGACAGACTGGTGAAGAAGGCATTCAGCATGCTTGGTTTCATTGGTCAGAACATTGATTACAAGAGTTAGGATGTCTTGTTGAAGTTGTACAAGACATTGGTCAGGCCACACTTGGAATTCTGTGCACAGTTCTTGTCACCCTCTTATAGAAAGGATATTGTTAAACTAGAAAGAGTGCAGAAGAGATTTACTAGGATGCTTCCAGGACTTGATGGTTTGAGTTATGAGAGGCTGGATAGACTGGGACTTTTTTCTCTGGAGCGTAGAAGGGTGATCTTATAGAGGTCTATAAAATAATGAGGGACATAGATCAGCAAGATAGTCAATATCTTTTCTCAAAGGTAGGGGAGTCTAAAACTAGAGGGCATAGGTTTAAGGTGAGAGGGGAGAAATACAAAAAGGTCTAGAGTGGCAATGTTTTCACACAGAGGGTGGTGAGTGTCTGGAACAAGCTGCCAGGGGCAGTAGTAGAGGCGGTACAATTTTGTCTTTTGAAACAGTCTTTTAGACAGTTTCATGGGTAAGATGGGTATAGAGGGATATGGGCCAAATGCGGGCAATTGGGATTAGCTTAGGGGTTTAAAAAAAAAAGGGCGGCATGGAAAAGTTGGGCCGAAGGGCCTGTTTCCATGCTGTAAACCTCTATGACTCTAAGTTGAATGCAGTTTGCTTGTTGGCATTGAGGCGAAGGCAAGTGAGAACTTGCAGGTGTGCTGATGGGGGTGTGGTTCGGGGAGAACTGTGCCTCTGTGATGATTGCGGGCAGGGGAGAGAGAGGGAGGTGTCATACAGCCATTAGAGTCAGGGGGGATGGGGACCATGTGCAGGTGAGTCTGGGGTGAGGGGGTGCTGCCACTCTGCCTGTAATCTGTGGCAGAGGAGGGCCGCAATCAGTCTATGTGGTCGGGTTCATTGTCCGTGAGCCAGGGGGAGGCATTATCCGGCCCAGGAGGGATCTGGCAGGGGAGCTGCTTTATTTTATTTTTTTACTGCACATGCGCAGTTGAGGCTCCGATTGGAGTTGCATGGTTTTGGGCGTGTTATGCCCCACCCACAGACTTCTGCAGCAAGAAACAGACTCGCTCAAACTTTTGCAGCCAGAATGCGTATGGCGGGGCCCTAAAATGCGCCCAAAAAATGGATCTGAAACTCTCCCAGTTTCAAATCCGCCCAGTACTTAGAAATGGTAAACTATCCCCCATTGTGCCAAAAGCCGAGCAACTGGAGTTCCAGCATAGCAAAACAGGCTTTTGAATTGGACCAATGACTTTAAAGCAAGCACTCAAAGACACAGAACCAATTGATTTCAAATTTGAGTGTTGTTGACAGCCTCAAGCCACTCAAACTGCAGGAATATTGTGAGGTAATTCTAGGTATTTAAACATGGACAAGGGGTTTTGACTGGCAGAGCAGAGAGCAAGAGCTGAGGAGTAATCTTGCCACCTCTTTAGTCAGAAGGAGGGAGAGGCTGGACTTTCATTTAGAATCCTGCAGTTTAATGCATGTCTTCATAAAACCTACCACCTACAGTCGAAAAATAGATCAACTTTGCAGATGTTTCAGACCTGAACAGCAAAGACCTTCAGACTTGTAACAAGTGCCTGGTTGTATATATATCCTTTTGAGAATGACTATTAAAACAATTAACAAACTCAATAAACTTCCCAATAGAATGCTGTCTGAATAATACAAGACTCATTAATGTTAATTGTTTTAATAAGGTTGTCACCAGTTTAAAAATAAAGACCTGCTTATTGTTCATGATAGAGTGTGTCTGATCCTGTTTTAATTTACCTAAACTAATAACTTCCTACTTCCTCACACACACTTACTTAAGATTACGAGGTGAGGTATATCCCTTTGAGGGGTTCCAAAATTGCGCAGAGGGAAACATCACCTCCACGTCATAACACAAGTGATGGATGAGAGCTAGCACTTCCTGAACTTCAGAAACTTTCAGATAGATAATGGTTGTCCAAGCATGCTTTGCTTGTGAAAGCAAGACTATACCTTCAGGATATTGTGCCGTTGGTGGGTTTAAACAATACGTGTGATAACCATGGTCACAGTCATCACAAAACAACAACTGGTCCTAGAAAATAAAGAGAGTTCAATTTCTAAATGCACCCAGATATTACTTAGAAGTTCTACAAACCTAAAAAAATCTGCACACTGGTGTAGAACTGTTAAAGAATGACAAAAATACTCCTAACATTTTACAAAGTCTGTATTTTCACTTCAAGAGGCATCAGTAACAAGAGTAAAAAAAAACCAAGGCTGAGAACTGAATATTCAAGGGTATTTAACATTTCAAAAAGGAAACAGAGATGGCCTAGCTCTGCCAATAAAGGATGAGATGAGTACAGTAATGGGAAATTATCTTAGCTTGGAACATCAAGATGTAGAACCAGTTTGGGTTTAAACAAGAAATAGCAAAGGCAAAATGTCACCCGTGAGATTTGTTTATAGGTCCTCTATCAGTAACTTAATGTACAATGAAAAATAGTGCAATGATCATGGGCGATTTCTTAGAAACCCTCCAGCACAGAAAGAGGCCATTTGGCCCATCAAGTTTGCACCGACCACAATCCCACCCAGGCCCTAGCCCCATATCCCTACATATTCACCCATTAATCCCTCTAACCTACACATCCCAGGACACTAAGGACAATTTTTTAGCATGGCCAATCAACCTAACCAGCACATCTTTGGACTGTGGGAGGAAACCGGAGCACGCAGAGGAAGCCCATGCAGACACGAGGAGAATGTGCAAACTCCACACAGGCAGTGACCCAAGCCGGGAATCGAACCCAGGTCCCTGGAGCTGTGAAGCAGCAGTGCTAACCACCATGCTACCGTGCCGCCCTTTTGAATGTTCATATAGATTGGACAAATCAAGTTGGTATAGGTAGTCTTGAGGACGAGTTCATAGAATGTGTTTGGAACAATATGTTCCGCAACCAACCAGGCAACCAGCTATTTTAGATGTGTAATGAGAAAGGATGGATCAATGATCTCATAGTAAATTATCCTATAAGCAAGAATGATTATAAAATGATAAATTTCACATTCATTTTGAGGGTGAGAAACTTTGGGTCTAAAACTTTAACAAATGCAATTATGGAGGTATAAGAGCACTGCTGGGAATGAAGGATCATCATTCATTGCTAACGAAGGAAATTAAAGATGGTAGCAAATAGAAAGGAAAGGTATACAGTGCTGCAAAGACTTACCTGCAGAGAATGTCAGGAGTAGCAGAAGTATTCTGGGGGTACATCAGTGTTTGAAAAAGTAAGAATGAAGTGAAATCAAAGGAAAGCCATGGGTTAACTGACTGGTGAACATCGCTGTTGTTTTCCCTCTCTCCAAGTCCAGGAAATGAGTCAAGCAGCTGTCAGATTAAAATTGTTAGAATTTAAGTGATGCCAGCAGAAGGAAAGTGTGTAGCTGGCGAATCTTCTCTTTAATATGAGTAATGTTTATTATTAGTTTCAGAATGAAGCATCAGCCTTTGCGCAGAGCACTCATGGAATGGGATAGAATTAAATGCATTTACATAGAAACAGAAAACTACAGCACAAAATTTTTCATTTAGTAGAAGTAAGATTTATTAACAGTAGCAGCATTCAGTAATAGTCAAAAATTATTACCTAATAGGTGGAGGAATGTCAAGGCGACTCTGACATCAAGCTTACACATTCTGTCCTATATGAGAACTCCAAGATGCTTCCCATGTCCTTCCTGGATAACCAGATATACAGCAAAGTGTTGTCAGTCAGTGACACATTTTGAGTTTGAGCAGCAGCTGGTGTAACTGAGAGTTGAAAGCTTCATGGATAAGATGTCTGTATATGTGGTCACTCTACAGCTCAACATATATGCAGGGAGAGAGAAAAAAAGAGTGATCACCAGGCAGTCAAGGAGAGACGGGCAGTTAGTGCAAGGGAGCCTGTGTTTCAAATTTTCCATCTGGTATTCAGTTCTGAATGCTGATGAGAATGATGGTTTATACAGGGAATGTAGCCAGAGCCAAGTCCAAGGCATCACAGGAGGCTCAGCTGCACAAAGATGACTAGAAGAGCACAAGAGATTTGATAATTAGGGAAATAGATAGGTGTTTCTGCAGCCACAGACATAAAACCGGGATGGTGCGTTGGACAGTGTAGATAGGGAGAATCTGTTCCCAAAAGGATTAAAAATAAGAGGGCACAGAATTAAAATAATTTGCAAAAGAACATTTCAAAAAAATTATTTTTCACACGAGTGGTTAAAGTCTGGAATACACTGCCAGGAAACCTGGTAGAAGCAGGACACAGGGAGAACATGCAAACTCCATACAGTCACCCAAAGCTGGAATCAAACCCAAGTCCCTGGAGCTACGTCATTAGTGCTAACCACTGTGCCACATTGTCATCCAATATGATGGCCCATATTGGTACTAATAACATAGGCAGAAATTGAGGTGTAATCTTGCAGTCTGAATTTAGGGAGCTAGGTACGAAATTAGCAAGCAGGACCTCAAAAGTAACAATCCTCAAGTACTCTCAGCATCATGTGCAAGTAAACTACGAGAATAAAGCTGATGAATGCATGACTGGAAAGACGGTGCAAGAGGGAGGGATTTACATTCTTGGGACATTCGGACCAACTTTGGAAGCAATGGGACCTGTACAGGCCGGACGGGTTGAACAAAACTGGGACTGATTTCCTAATTGGGTGATTTGCTAGTGTTATTGGGGAGGGTTGAAATTAATTGGGCAGAGGGTGGGCGGTAAAATCAGAGAGGACTACTAAAATGCACAGACCACCATGAGAGACAGATGGCACTGGAGTAGGATTGTTCCTGCTCAGTAGCTTCAGAGGTAAGGGAGAAAGCAATAAAATCTAAATCAGGGTTATTGTGTATGTATGTGAATGCACTGAATGTGGTAAGATCAGTGAATTACAGGCACCAATTGCCACCACAAAATATGATATTGTGGCTATAACAGAGACCTAACTCAAAGGTCAGGCCTGGGAATCAAATATACCTTTGCACAAGGATAAGCCCAGCAACAGCAGGCCAGTCAGTTTAACTGTGAGGTGGGGAAGCTCTAGAAACAATAATTCTGGATATGATTAATAAAGAAATTGTAGGCTAATTAATGAAAACCAGAATGGATTTATTAAGGGACAATCATGTTAACTAACTTTTGAATTTTTTGAAGAGACAACAGAGAGGGTTAATGAGTGTAATGCCATTGGTGTGGTACACATAGACTTCCAAAAGGCATTCAATAAAATTCCACACAACAGACTTGTGAGCAAAGTTATAGTTCATGGATTAAAAGGGACAGTGGCAACATGGATACAAAGTTGGTTGAGTTCAAGGATACAGAGTAACGGTTAGAAGATGTTTTCTGGCATTGTACAATGAACAATTTCAAAATTTGCAGATGATACAAAAATTTGAAGGAGGAAATTTTCCAGAAAACCATATTTGTATCATCAAACATATTTTTATTGGACTAATTGGCACCACTCATAACGGGCCAACAATGCAGAGGGGCACCCCCGGATGGATATTCGATCGGGTCTCCCCCTGCACAGCTGAGAGACTCGCGAATTTCAAAGACTACGGAAGATCCCTAATCTGCCTAGCAACAGCGCGCAGCTGCATTTTAAACTGGCCAAGGACGATCAAGATCCCTATGAAACGAGACATAGAGTGGGTTATCAAAACCAAGCTATCACTGAAATATTACCAATTCGGCCAAGGCAGACATAAAAATCTGATAAACTAAGAGATAAGGATAAAAGGTTAAGAATGAAATACTCCAGACACCGGGGCAGGACCAAGTAATCCCATTAACACGAACACACACCATACAAATGCTAATCGATGAAACTTCCTAGGGACTTTTGAAACTGACAGACCACTTTATACATTGTGTAAAAAAGCATAATCAAATGTTCCCGCGCGAATTTGGATCCCTATAAAGATCCAGAGCTGATGTGATTTAATTGAGATCAACGTGGCCAAGCCACTGTTTCTGAGCTGGCTACGGGGGTCTCCCTGGGATCCCAGTAATTGTACAATAAAGACACGCTTTGAACCTTGATTTGCGACTCAACTTCTATTCTGCACTGGTAAGGGATATTTCCCTACAACAAAATGGCGTAGTCACGGCAGGATTTGATATCTGACTTCTGACTGATGGCCACAGTTTGAAAGTCGGGATCAAATTTAAACGAATCTGATACAAATCCAGAGCAGTCAAAGGCGAGTGCAGGTCTCCGATCAAAGTGAGGTACCTTTAAGGGTTAGGGTTTGTCTGTTTTAAGTATTGTTGTCTTGTAGAACTGTATAATCTTGCCTAAGTTTTTAAATTGAAACAGAAGTCCGCACTAAAGAGGTACAGGTCAGAACGACCGCGTGGAAGAAGGGAAGTAATTTTTAACTTTAATAGGAGTAAAGGACCAGAGGTAAAGATAACAGGTTTTGGGCTATTTGATAACAGGAATTAAGACTAATATAAAGATAAGTACCGCATGCAGAACTAATTGGTGTAACTAACCCAGGATTGTAAATGAAACCGCTGTCTGTGCCAAGGCAATAGGACAAGGGAGTGCTTGACTCAAGGTGCCCTACCCTAAACTGGACGTTAAGAGGAGAAATCTCCCACGCTAAGGTTGGGTTTTGAAGCGGGCGCTAAGAGGCACAGGCACTCAGGGTGCAAGGCACGGACAGTGTAAATCGGGTAACAACACTGACTCTGAAGGGACGAACAACCTCAGAGTCGATACAGTTACTAACTATAACAGGGGCTTTGATAACAGAATACATGTGTGTAAGTGTTGAGGAAAAGGGGACCCGATCCATCCTGACCAAGAGGCACGACGACGGAGGATCCATTAGGGACCCGGGCGGAGTTTGATAACCTTGTTCGTCTGTAGGGAACACCACAGCCCGTAGCAGGATACCCGGTTTTGGGGTAACGGATCAACCCTGCTAGTGGGGGTGGTGGCCGAGCGGGAGGCGTTGTACTTAGAGGGGCTGGGAACAGGGGCGGACAAACCCACTAAACAACCAGCACACATCCCAATAAGACAACACAAAATAGTCCAAGCGTGAGGTGTCAGGAATAGTTGGGGGAGCCCAGGGGAAAGAGACCCACTGGAACCTCACTACGAGGCCCTACAGCAATACAGACGGTGCTGGGGCAGTATCAGTGACAGGAGATAAGGGAGAGAGTTGAGGCACTTTTACTGTAGCAGCCAGCATACGGGGGTTGCAGGACTGCTAGACAGAAAAATGGCAGACCACGTTGTTAAGGGAGAAACTGCAGTAGCTCTCATTTTGAAGTATCTGTTAGCCAGAGAAGCGATTGTTGCAAAGATGAAACGGAACGGGTGGAACGCATCACAAACTTTAGAAGATCAAAGAAAGTGGGTAGACGGAGTTAAACGGGACAAAACAAAAGTAATGGGAGTAATATTAGTGACCCAGTTAGCTGGACTAATTGAGGAAGTAAATGCCTCAATGGAGGAGAGACACAAAGAGACAGAACAAATTAAAGTATTACAGGAAAGAGTGAGGGAATTAGAACACAGAAGACACACTGCGGAGATAACGCAGAGATCAGAGGAAACGGACCCTCGGCGCCCATACGAGTCAGTGCAGAAACATACAGCCACTCCAGCATCAGAAGAAAACGTAGAAAATTATAATCTAGCGCCAGTCACGAGAGGAGGGACGTTAGCACAACCAAAGGCAACCTATAAGCCTTTTACGCCAGGGGAAAGGCAGCAGATGGATAGGAGAGATCTTAGTTTTTGTATTTCAGTGTGTTTGTGAGATCTGGTAGCTTGTCGAATGTAGGTGGTTGTTGTTGTAATTAGATTGAGAGCAGGGAGCTCTTTGTTCCTGTGGAATGTTTGCTACAGGCAGTGGGTGCAGTGTATTGCACCTTGGTTTAGCCTCAGGGGGCTGGGAGAGTGTTAAAACTGTTAAAGATTAAAGTGATAGGATTTCTTGAATTTACTTCTGCTTTGAGTTAATTACAGTTTGGAAGAAAGAAGAATAAAAGCGATTGTCTTAATCAATGTTCTGTATTCTCTTTGAATGTTTTACACTCATCCCAGTCTGAAATGATAAGTTTGAATGAAAAAGGATGTACTGTGGAATGACTTTTGGAAGCTTCCATGTGTGTGTGTGTGTGTTTAAACAAAGTGGTTGCGTGGATGCTTTGTTGTTGTTTGTTTTAATGTTAAGAAAGGATTTAAACCTTGGAAGGAAGCATGTGCTCTTTCCTTTGTCTTGAAGTAGAAATTATAAGAGTTAGTTGAGGAGTTAAGAGAAGAAAATAAGTTATTTTGTGGAAAGGTAGAAAAGCAGGAACAAAAGACTGAGGTCTATGAATCAGTTTAAAGTGTATCAAGTCAGTGAAATACAGTATTAATCGCAGAATATTGCGATTTGCGAACGTCAGATAGTTTAGTATTCTGAACTAGTTAAAATTATGTACTGCCGTCGGAATTTCATGAGCCATCAAGGTTCAAGGTTTGCCAAATATAAAAGCACTGCAAAGCTTAAAACCTAGCCAGTTAAGAAACCAAAATGTTCCTAATCAAATAACTGGTATGTATTGTACCTGCTTTGATTTTGATTCGGCGCCTGTTACTTTTCCTAGAGTGCGGGGGTTTCGATCTGGAGCTCAGTTTAAAAAAAAGAAACGGCTTAAATTAAAAGGGTTTGGATATCACGGGTACGATGTGTAAAGTGGTATGATACAACTGCCGCTTGATTATTTTTATTATACAGTATAGCACTGCCATATAGACACAAGAATAACATCAAATCCTGAAAAGCCTTAACCAACTTTGTATGATATATTCATATACTATATTGGGCATTGATAAAGACATAATTATTTTGTGAAGTACTGTGGTGTAGCGCTTGCACGCAAACAAATGATCAAATTAGAGATAGTGTAAGAGTACTCATATAAAGATCGGAACTGTATGGCATGTGATTTTAATGGGGAAAGCGATGTCTTTTGATAAGACTACATACAAATGAATGGGTGTATCCGACAATACATCCGAGACCTTAGCACCCAATTGAAGGGGATGCGCCGGTCCGTAATTTCTAATCAGGCACAGGTCGACGCAGAGGGGGACTCAGAAATATTACCAGAAGTCCCAAAAGCCGGGAGCCGGGTATTAACAAAAGTGCTTCCTGCAAAACCAGGATTTGCCCCAAGATGGCACGGACCTTACGAGGTCATTGTTAGCAGAGATACCTGTGCCTGTATAGATATAAGGGGACAGGGGGTCTGGAAACACTGGACCCAATTAAAACTATATGAGGACAAATGAACTAAAAAATACCGTTTTGCTCATTCAACTTCCACAGGAACCAGGACCAGATCTACTATCAAGACGTCGGAACCAACTACTTTTAATTTAATTGCCTGTTTATTTTCTGTATATACTGTAATTGTAAAATACTGTTGAAAAAAAAAAAGAGCGATATGGGAACAGGGACATATCTGATAATAACCCTGACCATTGTAAATACACTCCAACATATGGGGGTTAGGGGAGCAGAACCACCAATCATGGAAGGAAACCTATTCCTGAAAACACACATCCAGATCTATGGGAATAGGACCGCTTGTTACCCCTCAGCACGATCAGTAAACTCCCTATTCATCGCAACACCAGGGTGGCTCCCACAAGAGTTATTCACTATTGACACATCGGGGGCACCCTGCAAAGAACATATTGGGTACTTTAAGCAAGGGATACAAGGAAGGTGTGTAGAGCTCACTGAGCCGGGAATTCTAAGGGGGACGGGACCCCAACTGGAGGAGACACATGGGAACTACCCACAATGTTTTAAGGGAGAGGGATGGGGGTGCGTGCATGCCTTTGTCCCTAAAAATGATTCGTGCGCTGAGGCACATTGTGCTCTCCAGGAGTGCCGGGTCCGGGAAGGACACTTCACTTGTGACTGCAAGCAACAAAAATGCATTGCAGTCACCGCGGGTAGGCAGCTTATGTGTGGCAAGTGCAACGGCACCCACGTAAGCTCAGCCTCAGGGACATATCCATTTGATTCTCACCAAGAGGTACAATCAAGTGGACAGTCCAGGGGGAGGGAAGGTTCCACAAGATGGGGCCATGCGGTCAAACGACCCCGGGGAAATGCATGTTATCGGGTTAAAGACGGGTACGTGTTTTTATTTAAAAATGTATATATGACGGCCACAGACAGGCCTCCAAGGTTCTTTTCCGTAGGGACAATCAGACCTCTCACGGTTCCATGCCCAAGTGAAGGGCATGTCCAGAAACGCATAGTGACCGGGGCCATCAGCGCAGAATTCTGCACCGACTGGCAGGCCCCTGTCACACTAGGGTCTTCTTTAGGATATGGATTTCTGGGGACACTATCCCTGGGAGGCGCCGCAGGGGTGATCAGTGCCAGTAATAGGAACTTCTTCATATGTGGACTGACCATTTTAGGAAACAACACCCTACAAGCATTAGGCGCAATTGACCAAGAACTCGCAGAACTCAGACTATACACACAACAAACGAGATATGCGGTGGACTATCAGCTAGCCAGACAAGGGGGGGTATGCACCATCATCAAGGAAAAATGCATCACATACGTACACGACGAGACACTAAACATAACAGCAGCCATGTCCGGGATACAAAAGCAATTGGATAACTTTAAACAGGGGTTAACAGGGACTGATGGGTGGTTAGGATGGCTGTTTAACACAGTTTGGGGAGCATATATTATGAAGGGATTAATCATAGTAGTAGCCATCCTGTTCACACTCTGCCTTGGCCTAACCTGTATTAAAGTGATATGTGCAAATATTACATCAAGAATGCTACCCACTGCCAGTATCCAGATGCAAGAACTTAACAACGACACAGAAGAAGAGGAACAACGGCAAGGACAACAGCTGTACAAATGACTGTTCCTCTGAAGGTCGTCCATGGGGGGTCAGCCATGAATGGCACCCCCTGGACGAGAGGAGGGACTGAAGGAGGAAATTTTCCAGAAAACCATATTTGTATCATCAAACATATTTCCATATTGGACTAATTGGCACCACTCATAACGGGCCAACAATGCAGAGGGGCACCCCCGGATGGATATTCGATCGGGTCTCCCCCTGCACAGCTGAGAGACTCGCGAATTTCAAAGACTACGGAAGATCCCTAATCTGCCTAGCAACAGCGCGCAGCTGCATTTTAAACTGGCCAAGGACGATCAAGATCCCTATGAAACGAGACGTGGAGTGGGTTATCAAAACCAAGCTATCACTGAAATATTACCAATTCGGCCAAGGCAGACATAAAAATCTGATAAACTAAGAGATAAGGATAAAAGGTTAAGAATGAAATACTCCAGACACCGGGGCAGGACCAAGTAATCCCATTAACACGAACACACACCATACAAATGCTAATCCATGAAACTTCCTAGGGACTTTTGAAACTGACAGACCACTTTATACATTGTGTAAAAAAGCATAATCAAATGTTCCCGCGCGAATTTGGATCCCTATAAAGATCCAGAGCTGATGTGATTTAATTGAGATCAACGTGGCCAAGCCACTGTTTCTGAGCTGGCTACGGGGGTCTCCCTGGGATCCCAGTAATTGTACAATAAAGACACGCTTTGAACCTTGATTTGCGACTCAACTTCTATTCTGCACTGGTAAGGGATATTTCCCTACAACAAATTCAAACTGTGAGGTGGATAGTGTAGAACTTCAAAGAGGTCATAGACAGGTTGGTGTAGTGGGGAACAAGTAGCAGATGAAATTCAATGTGAAGGATTCACTTAGATAGAAAGAACCTAGATAGACAACATAAAGGGTACAATTCTAAAGGAGTGCAGGAACAGAGAGAGCTAGATGTAGAGGTGTACAAGTCATTGGAGATGGCAGGACAGGATGAGAGCAATTAATAAAGCATATTACATCCTATGTATAAAAGTAGAAGAGCAAAGAAGTTTATGTTAATATTAAGAATTGAAGAAAATTAAAATTAAAAACTGAAATTGAGATAAAGTAAAAGGTGAAAGAGGACTAGCATCTACAACTGTTGAAAGGGATGTTTTAAAAATTGGCAAGTCATGTTGCAGCTTTATAGAACCTTAGTTAAGCCGCACTTAATGTGTTCAATTCTGGTCGCTACATTACCAGAAGGATGTGGAGGCTTTGGAGAGGGTACAGAAAAGATTTACCAGGGTGTTTCCTGGTATGGAGAACATCAGCTATGAGGAGAGGTGGAGAAACTTGGTTTGTTCTCACTGGAACGACGGAGGTTGACGGGTGACCTGATAGAAGTCGATAAGATTATGAGAGGCATGAATAGAGTGGATAGTCAGAAGCTTTTTCCCAGGGTGAAAGAGTCAATTACTAGGGGACACAGGTTTAAGGTGCGAGAGGCAAGGTTTAAAGGAGATGTACGAGGCAAGTTGTTTTACACAGAGGGTAGTGGGTGCCTGGAACTCGTTGCGGGGGAGGTAGTGGAAGCAAATACGATAGTGACTTTTAAGGGGCGTCTTGACAAATACATGAATAGGATGGGAATAGAGGGATATGGTCCCCTTAAGGGTAGGGGGTTTAGTTAAGTCAGCCAGCGTGGCTGGTGCAGGCCTGGAGGGCCAAAGGGCCTGTTCCTGTGCTGTAATTTTCTTTGTTCTTTGTAACAATTCAAAGATTTATTACCTGCAGTGACAGGAACTTATATAGAGGAACATAGAGTTAAAAACTGCAAGGCAAGCTGCGGAGTTTGCTGATGACTATGAATTGGTTCATAGGTCAAAGCCTTTTTTCAACACACTTAAATCTGAGAAAGGTAGAAAATGGAAAGGTGTGCGCAAAGGTGGCCAAGCAAGAGAGGGAGTGGTTGAAAATTTCAATGAAAATTCACCTCAAAGTAACAAAAGTGGTGCTGAGGGAAGAAGGGATATGGGGAGAGTAAGATGTTTTCATTGTAATAAACTGGACCATATTAAATCATTATGCTGGGCTTTAAATCGCAAGCCAGTTGGAGTCATAAGTCTTAAGAAAAGAAATATTAAATGGGTGGCACAGTAGCAAGAACTGCTGCCTGACAACGCCAGGGACCCGAGTTCAATTCTGGTCTCGGTGACTGTGTGGAGCTTGCACGTTCTCCCATGTCTGTGAGAGTTTCCTGTGGGTTCTCCAGTTTCATAAGAACATAAGAAATAGGAGCAGGAGTAGGCCATCTAGCCCCTCGAGCCTGCCCCGCCATTCAATAAGATCATGGCTGATCTGACGTGGATCAGTACCACTTACCCGCCTGATCCCCATAACCCTTAATTCCCTTACCGATCAGGAATCCATCCATCCGCGCTTTAAACATATTCAGCGAGGTAGCCTCCACCACTTCAGTGGGCAGAGAATTCCAGAGATTCACCACCCTCTGGGAGAAGAAGTTCCTCCTCAACTCTGTCTTAAACCGACCCCCTTTTATTTTGAGGCTGTGTCCTCTAGTTTTAACTTCCTTACGAAGTGGAAAGAATCTCTCCGCCTCCATCCTATCCCACACTCCAAAGATGTGCAAGTTAGGTGGATTGGTCATACTAAATTGCCCCTTAGAGTCAAGGGAATTTGCTTGGCAAATACTTGGAGTTCTGGAGAAAGGGCCTGGGTGGGATTGTTGTCGGTGCAGGCTCAATGGGTAGAATGGCCTCATTCTGCAGTGTAAAAGTTAAAGTTCATTTATTAGTCACAATTAACACTACAATGAAGTTACTGTGAAATTCCCCTAGTCACCACACTATGGCGCCTGCTCAGGTCAATGCATCTAACCATGGTCTCCTTCTGCACCGTAGGAATTTTATAATTCTAGATCAGAGACTGGAGAACAAGATAAACTGGTAGGATTTGTACACAGAGAACAAAAATAGGGGTGAAAATGTGTGCACAGATGGCACATGGACAGAGTGAACAGCAGGTGGCTAATGTGTTTAAGGATTTTGTATGTGAAGGGAAAGTCTTTTCAGATTTACAAAATGGAATGAGGAAAGATATTAAAATTTTAAAAAGAAATAGGAGCAAATCAATCCCTAATGTTGTGGGATAAAGACATTTGTTGTTCATGGAGCATAAGTTGGGAACAGAAACTGTCAGAGAAAGGAACTAATGAAAAGTGGAACGTTTTCAAGGAACAAATACTGGATGTCCTTGATAGGTATGTCCCTGTCAGGCAGGGAAGAAATGGCCGAGTGAGGGAACCATGGTTCACGAAAGAGGTGGAATGTCTTGTGAAAAGGAAGAGGGAAGCTTATGTAGGGATGAGGAAACAAGGTTCAGATGGCTCGATTGAGGGTTACAAGTTAGCAAGGAATGAGCTGAAAAAGGGGCTTAGGAGAGCTAGGAGGGGACACGAGAAGTCCTTGGTGGGTCGGATCAAGGAAAACCCCAAGGCTTTTTACTCTTAGGTGAGGAATAAAAGAATGTCCAGGGTGAGGTTAGGGCCGGTCAAGGACAGTAGTGGGAACTTGTGTATGGAGTCAGTAGAGATAGGCGAGGTGATGAATGAATACTTTTCTTCAGTGTTCACCAAGGAGAGGGGCCATGTTTTTGAGGAAGAGAAGGTGTTACAGGCTAATAGGCTGGAGGAAGTAGATGTCCTGGCAGTTTTGAATAAACTGAAGGTCGATAAGTCCCCTGGGCCTGATGAAATGTATCCTAGGATTCTTTGGGAGGCAAGGGATGAGATTGCAGAGCCTTTGGCTTTGATCTTTGGGTCCTCGCTGTCCACGGGGATGGTGCCAGAGGACTGGAGAATGGCGAATGTTGTTCCTCTGTTTAAGAAAGGGAATAGAAATGACCCTGGTAATTATAGACCGGTTAGTCTTACTTCGGTGGTTGGTAAATTGATGGAAAAGGTCCTTAGAGATGGGATTTACGACCATTTAGAAAGATGAGGATTAATCCGGGATAGTCAGCACGGATTCGTGAAGGGCAAGTCGTGCCTCACAAATTTGATAGAATTTTTTGAGGAGGTAACTAAGTGTGTTGATGAAGGTAGGGCAGTTGATGTCATATACATGGATTTTAGTAAGGCGTTTGATAAGGTCCCCCATGGTCAGCTTATGATGAAAGTGAGGAGGTGTGGGATAGAGGGAAAGTTGGCCGATTGGATAGGTAACTGGCTGTCTGATCGAAGACAGAGGGTGGTGGTCGATGGAAAATTTTCGGATTGGAGGCAGGTTGCTAGCGGAGTGCCGCAGGGATCAGTGCTTGGTCCTCTGCTCTTTGTGACTTTTATTAATGACTTAGAGGAGGGGGCTGAAGGGTGGATCAGTAAATTTGCTGATGACACCAAGATTGGTGGAGTAGTGGATGAGGTGGAGGGCTGTTGTAGGCTGCAAAGAGACATAGATAGGATGCAAAGCTGGGCTGAAAAATGGCAAATGGAGTTTAACCCTGATAAATGTGAGGTGATTCATTTTGGTAGGACTAATTTAAATGTGGAATACAGGGTCAAAGGTAGGGTTCTGAAGACTGTGGATGAACAGAGAGATCTTGGGGTTCATATCCACAGATCTCTGAAGGTTGCCACTCAAGTGGATAGAGCTGTGAAGGCCTATAGTGTGTTAGCTTTTATTAACAAGGGGTTGGAGTTTAAGAGCCGTGGGGTTATGCTGCAACTGTACAGGACCTTGGTGAGACCACATTTGGAATATTGTGTGCAGTTCTGGTCACCTCACTATAAGAAGGATGTGGAAGCGCTGGAAAGAGTGCAGAGGAGATTTACCAGGATGCTGCCTGTTTTGGAGGGTAGGTCTTATGAGGAAAGGTTGAGGGAGCTAGGGCTGTTCTCTCTGGAGCGGAGGAGGCTGAGGGGAGACTTAATAGAGGTTTATAAAATGATGAAGGGGATAGATAGAGTGAACGTTCAAAGACTATTTCCTCGGGTGGATGGAGCTATTACAAGGGGGCATAACTATAGGGTTTGTGGTGGGAGATATAGGAAGGATATCAGAGGTAGGTTCTTTATGCAGAGAGTGGTTGGGGTGTAGAATGGACTGCCTGCAGTGATAGTGGAGTCAGACACTTTAGGAACATTTAAGCGGTTATTGGATAGGCACATGGAGCACACCAGGATGATAGGGAGTGGGATAGCTTGATCTTGGTTTCGGATAAAGCTCGGCACAACATCGTGGGCCGAAGGGCCTGTTCTGTGCTGTACTGTTCTATGTTCTATGGATCAGAGGTGAGCTGGCAAGATGGATACAGAACTGGCTCAGTCAAAGAAGACAGAGGGTAGCAGTGGAAGGGTGCATTTCTGAATGCAGGGCTGTGACAAGTGGCGTTCCCACAGGGATCAGTGCTGGGGCCTTTGCTGTTATAAATGATTTGGAGGAAAATGTAACTGGTTTGATTAGTAAGTTTGCGGATGACACAAAGGTTGGTGGAATTGTGCATAGCGATGAGGACCGTCAGAGGATACATAGAACATAGAAAAGCTACAGCACAAACAGGCCCTTCAGCCCACAAGTTGCGCCGAACATGTCCCTACCTACTAGGCTTACCTATAACCCTCTGTCTTACTAACTTCCATGAACTTATCCAAAAGTCTCTTAAAAAACCCTATCGAATCCGCCTCCACCACCACTACCGGCAGCCGATTCCACGCACCCACCACCCTCCGAGTGAAAAACCTACCCCCAACATCTCCTCTGTACCTACTCCCCAGCGCCCTAAACCTGTGACCTCTTGTGGCAACCATTTCAGCCCTGGGTAAAAGCCTCTGAGAATCCACTCTATCAATACCTCTCGACATCTTGTACATCTCTATCAGGTCACCTCTCATCCTTCGCCTCTCCAAGGAGAAAAGACCTAGCTCTCTCAACCTATCCTCATAAGGCATGCCACCTAATCCAGGCAACATCCTTGTAAATCTCCTCTGTACCCTTTCTCTGGCTTCCACATCCTTTCTGTAATGAGGCGACCAGAACTGGGCACAGTACTCCAGGTGGGGTCTGACCAGGGTCCTATACAGCTGCAGCATTATCTCCCGATTTCTAAACTCAATTCCTCTATTGATGAAGGCCAGCATTCCATACGCCTTCTTAACCACAGCCTCTACCTGCGACGCTGCTTTGAGCGTCCTATGAACCCGGACTCCAAGATCCTTCTGATCTTCCACACTGCCAAGCGTCTTACCCTTAATATTATATTCTTTCATCCTATTCGACCTGCCAAAATGAACCACCACACACTTATCTGGGTTCAAGTCCATCTGCCACTTCTCCGCCCAGTCTTGCATCTTATCTATGTCTCGTTGCAACTGCTGACATCCCTCTACACTATCCACAACACCACCAACCTTTGTGTCATCAGCAAACTTGCCAACCCATCCTTCCACTTCCTCATCCAGGTCATTTATAAAAATCACAAAGAGCAAGGGTCCCAGAACAGATCCCTGGGGCACTCCACTGGTGACCGACCTCCATGCTGAAAAAGACCCATATACAACCACTCTTTGCCTTCTGTGGGCAAGCCAGTTCTGAATCCACAAAGCAATGTTCCCTTGTATCCCATGCCCCTTCACTTTCTCAATAAGCCTTGCATAGGGCACCTTCTCAAACACCTTGCTGAAATCCATATCAACTACATCTACCGCTCTTCCCTCGTCTATGTGTCTAGTTACATCTTCAAAAAATTCAATTAGGCTCGTAAGGCATGATCTGCCTTGGAAAAAGCCGTGCTGGCTATTTCTGATCATACTATTCCTCTCCAGATGTTCATAAATCCTGCCTCTCAGGATCTTCTCCATCAACTTACCACCACTGAGGTTAGACTCACTGGTCTATAATTTCCTGGGCTATCTCTTCTCCCTTTCTTGAATAACGGAACTACATCTGGGCGGCACAGTAGCACAGTGGTTAGCACTGCTGCTTCACAGCTCCAGGGTTCGATTCCCGGCTCGGGTCACTGTCTGTGTGGAGTTTGCACATTCTCCTCGTGTCTGCGTGGGTTTTCTCCGGGTGCTCCGGTTTCCTCCCACAGTCCAAAGATGTGCGGGTTAGGTTGATTGGCCAGATTAAAAATTGCCCCTTAGAGTCCTGGGATGTGTAGGTTAGAGGGATTAGCGGGTAAATATGTGGGGGTAGGGCCTGGGTGGGATTGTGGTCGGTGCAGACTAGATGGGCCGAATGGCCTCCTTCTGCACTGTAGGGTTTCTATGATTTCTATGATCCGCAATCCTCCAATCCTCCAGAACCTCTCCCGTCTCCATTGATGACGCAAAGTTCATCGCCAGAGGTTCAGCAATCTCTTCCCTCGCCTCCCACAGTAACCTGGGGTACATCCCATCCGGTTCCGGCGATTTATCTAACTTGATGCTTTTCAAAAGCTCCAACACATCCTCTTTCCTAATGTCCACATGCTCAATCTTCTCAGTCCACTGCAAGTCTGCACTGCAACTACCAAGATCCCTTTCCACTGTGAATACTGTAGTAAAGTATTCATTGAGTACCTCTGCTATTTCTTCCGGTTCTATACAGACTTTCCCACCGTCACATTTGATTGGTCCTACTCCTTCACATCTTATCTTCTTGCTCTTAACATACTTGTAGAATGCCTTGGGGATTTCCTTTATCCTGTCTGCCAAGGCCTTCTCATGACCCCTTCTTGCTCTTCTAATTTCCCTCTTAAGTTCCTTCCTACTAGTCGTATACTCTTCTAGATTTCTAACGTTACCTAGCTCCCTGAACCTTTTGTAGGCTTTTTTTTTCTTCTTGACTAAATTCGTTACAGCTTTCGTGCACCATGGTTCCTGTAACCGACCATAACTCCCCTGTCTCATTGGAACGTTGCAGTGCAGAGCTCCAGACAAATTTTCCTTGAAAATTTGCCACATTTCTTCTGTGCATTTCCCTGAGAAAACCTCTTTCCAATTTATGTCTCTAATTTCCTGCCTAATAGCCTCATAATTGCCCTTACTCCAAATAAACACTTTCCTAGCTTGACTGATCCTATCTCTCTCCAATGCTAATGTAAAGGAGATAAGAGTTATGATCACTATCCCCAAAATGCTCTCCCACTGAGAGATCTGACACCTGCCCAGGTTCATTCCCTAATACCAAATCAAGTACAGCCTCTCCTCTTGTAGGCTTATCCACATACTGTGTCAGGAAGCCCTCCTGAACACACCTAACAAACTCCTCCCCATCTAAACCCCTTACCCTAGGGATATTCCAATCGATATTTGGGAAATTAAAATCTCCCATCACGACCACTCTGTTATTATCACATCTCTTCAGGATCTGCTTTCCAATCTGCTCCTCCACATCCCTGCTGCTATTGGGCGGCCTATAGAAAACACCCAGTAAAGTTATTGAGCCCTTCCTGTTGCGAACCTCCACCCACAGAGATTCCGTAGACAATCCCTCTGGGGCATCCATCTTTTTTACAGCCGTGACACTATCCCTGATCAACAGTGCCACTCCCCCACCTCTTTTGCCTCCTTCCCTGTCCCTCCTGAAACATCTGAAACCCGGCACTTGAAGTATCCAGTTCTGTCCCTGGGATAACCAAGTCTCTGTAATGGCCACCACATCACACTTGCAAGTACTGATCCACGCTCTAAGCTCATCCATTTTGTTCACTACACTCCTTGCGTTAAAATACACACATCTGAGCGCTCCCTTTCTCCGTCACCTGCCTCTGACTTTGTCTACAAGCCCCTTTTATTTTTAAGCTAATCTCCTCTCTCCCAGTCACCTCATTTTGATTCCCACCCACCAACCATTTTAGTTTAAACACTCCCCAGTAGCCTTAGCAAACCTTCCCGCCAGGATATTGGTCCCCCTGGGATTTAAGTGAAACCCGTCCTTTTTGTACAGATCGCACCTGCCCCTCAAGAGATCCCAATGATCCAGGAACCTGAATCTCTGACCCCTGCTCCAATCCCTCAGCCACGCATTTATCCTCCACCTTATTCTGTTCCTTCCCTCACTGTCTCGTGGCAGAGGCAGCAATTCCGAGATTACTATCTTTGCGTTCCTTCTTCTTAACTCCCTACCTAACTTCCTATATTCTCATTTCATAACCCCTTCCCCTTTCCTGCCTATGTCAGTGATAAGTTTAACAACACCAGGTTAAAGTCCAACAGGTTTATTTGGTAGCAAAAGCCACACAAGCTTTCGGAGCTGCAAGCCCCTTCTTCAGGCTTGCAGCTCCGAAAGCTTGTGTGGCTTTTGCTACCAAATAAACCTGTTGGACTTTAACCTGGTGTTGTTAAACTTCTTACTGTGTTTACCCCAGTCCAATGCCGGCATCTCCACATTATGTCAGTGATACCAGTATGCACCACGACCTCTGGCTCCTCTCCCTCCCACTTCAGGATTTCTTGGATACGGTCAGAAACATCCCTTTTCCCGGCACCAGGGAGGCAAACCACCATCTGCGTTTCTCGACTTCCTCCACAGAAACACCTGTCTGACCCCCTCACTGTAGAGTCCCCGATCACCACTGCCTTCCTCCTCCTATCCTTACCCTTCTGTGCTACAAGGCCGGACTCCGCGCCGGAGGCACGACCACTGCTGCTTCCACCAGGTGGGCTGTCCACCCCAACAGTACTCAAACAAGAGTACTTATTTTTAAGGGGCACAACCGCTGGGGTACTCTCTCCCACCTGACTTTTCCCTTTCCTGACTGTGACCCACTTGCCTGCTTCTTGTGGCCCCGGTGTGACCACCTGCCTATAACTCCTATCTATCACCTCCTCGTTTCCCCTGACCAGACGAATGTCCTCGAGCTGCAGCTCCAGTTCCCTAACTCGGTCCCTTAGGAGCCGCAGCTCGACGCACCGCAGGATATAGATCGGTTAGAGACATGGATGGAGGGATAGCAGATGGAGTTTAATCTGGACAAATGTGAGGTAATGCATTTTGGAAGGTTGAATACAGATGGGAAATATACAGTAAATATACAGTAAACCCTTCAAATTATTGATAGGCAGAGGGATCTGGGTGAACAGGTACACAGGTCACTGAAAGTGGCAATGCAGGTGGAGAAGGTAGTCAGAAAGGCATACGGCATGCTTGCCTTCATTGGCCGGGGCATTGAGTTTAAAAATTGGCAAGTCATGTTGCAGCTTTATAGAGCCTTAGTTCGGCCGCACTTGGAATATAGTGTTCAATTCTGGTCGCCACACTACCAGAAAGATGTGGAAGCTTTGGAGAAGGTACAGAAAAGATTTACCAGGATGTTGCTTGGTATGGAGGACATTAGCTATGAGAAGAGGTTGGAGAAACTTGGTTTGTTCTCACCGGAACGACAGAGGTTGAGGGGTGCCCTGATAGAAGTCTACAAGATTATGAGGGGCATGGACAGAGTGGATAGTCAAAAGCTCTTTCCCAGGGAGGAAGAGTCAATTACTAGGGGACACAGGTTTAAGGTGCGAGGGGCAAGTTTTAAAGGAGATGTATGAGGCAAGAAGTCCAAAGGTGTGCGGGTTAGGTTGATTGGCCATGCTAAAATTGACCCTTAGTGTCCTGGGATGCGTCGATTAGTGGGTAAAATATGTAGGGATATGGGGGTGGGGTTGTGGTCGGTGCAGGCTCGATGGGCCGAATGGCCTCTTTCTGTACTGTAGGGTTTCTATGATTTTACACAGAGGGTGGTGGGTGCCTGGAACTCACTGTCGAGGGAGGTTGCGGAAGCAGGTCTGATAATGACTTTTAAGGGACGATTAACAAATACATGAATAGTATGGGATAGAGGGATACGGTCCCCAGAAGGGTAGCGGGTTTTAGTTCAGTTCAGGCAGATACAATCTTAGAAACCGACCACAATCCCCTAAAATTTCTGGAGAGGCTTCAAAATCAGAACATCAGGTTATTTTGATGGAATTTGTTACTAGAATTGTCTTATTTGAAAATCATTCATGTGGCTGAGAGCAAAACCTCATTCCTGATGCACTGTCATGAGTGTAAAAAACAATTGGGAATCGTATATATAAATGTTTTGGGGTATATATCATGTTAATGCATGCTTTCAATCTTTGTAGAATTGATCAGAAGTGGTTGAGAAATGAAATTGTCTTTCAAATTATGACGTTTCATTTGAAAAATGAGGGAAGATGTCTCCGTGGGTTTCCTCCGGGTGCTCCGGTTTCCTCCCACAGTCCAAAGGTATGCGGGTTAGGTTGATTGGCCATGCTAAAAAATTGCCCCTTCGTGTCCTGAGATGCATAGGTTAGAGGGATTAGTAGGTAAAATATGTAGGGATATGGGGATAGGGCTTGGGTGGGATTGTGGTCGGTGCAGACTCGGTGGGCCGAATGGCCTCTTTCTGTACTGTAGGGTTTCTATGATTCTGCGAAGAATTGAGGAAACTTGGGATTAACAAATAAAATTGGGGTAAAATATAGAAAGGGGATGAAAGGGGACTGATAGGTGCAGCTGTCGAAAGGGACATGCGAATTAGCACATCAGTGGGGGAAATTTACGTATGTGACTAGCAGAAAACACAATAGGACATAGGAAAGATGACTTCAAAGTGGAGAGATAAGAGAATTTTCACTTGTACGCTAAAAGGTGGTTCCGCAGGGATATTACCTATAACAATGATATACCCATAGAGGTAATGGGAGAACGGGACATACAGTAGAAGCAGCTACCATCATAGCCACACCAAGCAGCAAAAAACAGTCTCCTGAAAACAGGTTATTGGTAAAAAGTTTAAAATCTAAAACTCAAATAAAGAAGATCATACCTTCACTGAAATGGAAGACGGTTTTCCAAACATGGGCAAATGACATGTGAATGGTGGCTATATGGATTTAGCCCATATAGTTATATAATATTGGATGCTGTTTGGGGAAAAAAGGACATTTCTCAGAGTTCAGGACACATGGGTATTTGGGAAAAAGGGGTAGCTTTTGAGATACTGTGTATATAGCTATCAGTGCAGTTATGTGTATTGCATTATAGTCCCTCTTGTCATGCATTTTCTTTTACGTTAATAAATATTCTTTATTAATTGATTACAAAATGACTAAACTGTTCCTCCTGGTTTGCATATCTTTCCTCACATTATACCAAAATGAAAATATACACCACTGAGAAATGGTGTTCCAAATTACCCTTCTGGGTTTTGGGATACCCTTGCTTTTAACATCAGCGAGGTTCTTAACATCAAACGTGTATAAAACATTGGTTCAGCCTCAATTGGAGTACTGCACCCAGTTTTGAATGCCACATTTTATGAAAGACATGAAGGCATTAGAGAGAGTGCAGAAAGGGTTTACAAGAATGGATCCAAGGATGAGACACTTGCTTTTATCAGTCATGGCATAGAGTACAACATCAAGGAGATTATGCTGGAGTTGTACAGAGCATTGGTTAGGCCACAGCTGGAGTACAGTGTGCAGTTCTGGTCACATCATTTAGGAAGGATGTGATTGCACTCGAGGGGGTACAGAGGTGGTTCACCAGGATGTTGCCTGGGATGGAACATTTGAGCTATAAGGAGAGACTGGATATGCTTGGATTGTTTTCTTTAGAGGAGAGAAGGCTGAGAGGGGACATGATTAAGGTGTATAAGATTATGAGGGGTATGGACAGTGTAAATAGGGAGCAGCTGTTTCCCTTGGTCGAGTGGTCAATCATGAGAGGGCATAGTTTTAGGGTAAGAAGCAGGAGATTCAGAGCGGATTTGAGAAAACAACTTCACTCAGAGTGTGGCGGGAATCTCGAATGCCGTCCTGGGAAGGTGGTGGAGGCCGGAAACCTTACATCCTTAAAAAAATATTTGGATGAACACTTGAAATATAACATTCAAGGATATGGGACAAGTGCAGGAAAATGGGATTAGTGCATCTTTAGTGGTAGTTATTGTCGGTGCAGATTCAATGGGTTCTGCACTGTATAACTCTGACTCTATGAGGAACTTCAGTTATGTAGATAGATCAGAGAACATAAGAACATAAGAACATAAGAAATAGGAGCAGGAGTAGGCCATCTAGCCCCTCGAGCCTGCCCCGCCATTCAAGAAGATCATGGCTGATCTGACGTGGATCAGTACCACTTACCCGCCTGATCCCCATAACCCTCAATTCCCTTACCGATCAGGAATCCATCCATCCGCGCTTTAAACATATTCAGCGAGGTAGCCTCCACCACCTAAGTGGGCAGAGAATTCCAGAGATTCACCACCCTCTGGGAGAAGAAGTTCCTCCTCAACTCTGTCTTAAACCGACCCCCCTTTATTTTGAGGCTGTGTCCTCTAGTTTTAACTTCCTTACTAAGTGGAAAGAATCTCTCCGCCTCCACCCTATCCAGCCCCCGCATTATCTTATAAGTCTCCATAAGATCCCCCCTCATCCTTCTAAACTCCAACGAGTACAAACCCAATCTCCTCAGCCTCTCCTCATAATCCAAACCCCTCATCTCCGGTATCAACCTGGTGAACCTTCTCTGCACTCCCTCCAATGCCAATATATCCTTCCTCATATAAGGGGACCAATACTGCACACAGTATTCCAGCTGCGGCCTCACCAATGCCCTGTACAGGTGCATCAAGACATCCCTGCTTTTATATTCTATCCCCCTCGCAATATAGGCCAACATCCCATTTGCCTTCTTGATCACCTGTTGTACCTGCAGACTGGGCTTTTGCGTCTCTTGCACAAGGACCCCCAGGTCCCTTTGCACGGTAGCAAGTTGGAACTATTTCTTAGGATGGAGAAGGTTGCAAGGAAATGTAATAGAGGCATTCAAAATCATGAGGGGTCTTAAGGTAGTAGATCAGAAAAAGCCATTCACATTGAACAAAGAACAGTACAGCACAGGAAACAGGCCCTTCGGCCCTCCAAGCCTGTGCCGCTCCTTGGTCCAACTAGACCAATCGTTTGTATCCCTCCATTCCCAGGCTGCTCATGTGACTATCCAGGTAAGTCTTAAACGATGTCAGCGTGCCTGCCTCCACCACCCTACTTGGCAGCGCATTCCAGGCCCCCACCACCCTCTGTGTAAAAAACGTCCCTCTGATGTCTGAGTTATACTTCGCCCCTCTCAGCTTGAGCCCGTGACCCCTCGTGATCGTCACCTCCGACCTGGGAAAAAGCTTCCCACTGTTCACCCTATCTATACCCTTCATAATCTTGTATACCTCTATTAGATCTCCCCTCATTCTCCGTCTTTCCAAGGAGAACAACCCCAGTCTACCCAATCTCTCCTCATAGCTAAGACCTTCCATACCAGGCAACATCCTGGTAAACCTTCTCTGCACTCTCTCCAATGCCTCCACGTCCTTCTGGTAGTGCGGCGACCAGAACTGGACGCAGTACTCCAAATGTGGCCTAACCAGCGTTCTATACAGCTGCATCATCAGACTCCAGCTTTTATACTCTATACCCCGTCCTATAAAGGCAAGCATACCATATGCCTTCTTCACCACCTTCTCCACCTGTGTTGCCACCTTCAAGGATTTGTGGACTTGTACACCTAGGTCCCTCTGTGTTTCTATACTCCTGATGACTCTGCCATTTATTGTATAACTCCTCCCTACATTATTTCTTCCAAAATGCATCACTTCGCATTTATCCGGATTAAACTCCATCTGCCACCTCTCCGCCAAATTTTCCAGCCTATCTATATCCTGCTGTATTGCCCGACAATGCTCTTCGCTATCCGCAATTCCAGCCATCTTTGTGTCATCCGCAAACTTGCTGATTACACCAGTTACACCTTCTTCCAAATCATTTATATATATCACAAATAGCAGAGGTCCCAGTACAGAGCCCTGCGGAACACCACTGGTCACAGACCTCCAGCCGGAAAAAGACCCTTCGACCACTACCCTCTGTCTCCTATGGCCAAGCCAGTTCTCCACCATTCTAGCCACTTCTCCTTGTATCCCATGAGCCTTAACCTTCTTAACCAACCTGCCATGTGGGACTTTGTCAAATGCCTTACTGAAATCCATATAGACGACATCCACGGCCCTTCCTTCATCGACCGTTTTTGTCACTTCCTCAAAATACTCCACCAAATTTGTAAGGCACGACCTCCCTCTTACAAAACCATGCTGTCTGTCACTAATGAGATTGTTTCGTTCTAAATGCACATACATCCTGTCTCTAAGAATCCTCTCCAACAACTTCCCTACCACGGACGTCAAGCTCACCGGCCTATAATTTCCTGGGTTATCCCTGCTACCCTTCTTAAACAACGGGACCAAGAAGCGACAAAGATTTCCGTCAGAGGCCCAGCAATTTCATCTCTCGTCTCCCTGAGCAGTCGAGGATAGATGCCATCAGGCCCTGGGGCTTTGTCAGTTTTAATGTTCCCTAAAAAACCTAACACTTCCTCTCTTGTAATGGAGATTTTCTCTAACGGGTCAACACCTCCCTCCGAGACACTCCCGGTTAACACGCCCCTCTCCTTCGTGAATACCGATGCAAAGTATTCATTTAGGATCTCCCCTATTCCCTTGGGTTCTAAGCATAATTCCCCTCCTTTGTCCCTGAGAGGTCCGATTTTCTCCCTGACAACTCTTTTGTTCCTAACGTATGAATAGAATGCCTTAGGATTCTCCTTAATCCTGCCTGCCAAGAACATCTCGTGACCTCTTTTTGCCCTTCTAACTCCCCGTTTGAGTTCTTTCCTACTCTCTCTGTATTCCTCCAGAGCTCCATCTGTTTTCAGTTGCCTGGACTTAACGTACGCCTCCCTTTTCATTTTAATCAGATCCTCAATTTCTCTGGTTATCCACGGCTCTCGAATCCTACCTTTCCTATCTTTCTTTTTTACAGGCACATGCCTATCCTGCAGCCTTATCAATAGTTCCTTAAAAGACTCCCACATGCCAGACGCGGACTTACCCTCGAACATCCTCTCCCAATCAACATCCACCAATTCCTGCCTAATCCGGCTATAGTCAGCCTTCCCCCATCGAGAACAAGAGGGCACAGAATTAAGGTAATTGTCAAAAGAAGCAGTGGAGGTATGAGGAGATGCTTTTTCAGGTGGTGAGTGATTCAATTTCTGGAATGCACTGCTTGAAAGATGTGATGAAGGCAGGTTAACTCAAGACATTTAAAAGGAAATTAGATAATTGAATGTAAAAGACGAATGTACAGGATTACAGGGGGAAGGTGGAGTGGTACTTGGTGAATTGTTCATTTGGAATGTTGGTGTAGACACTACAGTCCGAATAGCCTCCTTCTATGCTATAATATTTCTGTGATTCTGTAAATTAGTGGTAGGCCAGAAGATTGGGTACATTTTAGAAACCAAAGTATGACAAAAAAAAGGGAAAAATAGGAGTATGAGAGAAAACTATAAACAACAATAAAAACGGACAGGAAGAGCTTCAACAAGTATATAAAATAGAGTGGCCAAAGTGTGCATTGGCCCCCAAAAGAGAGAGACTGGGGAATTAATCATCCTCACCAATCTGGCAGCTGCATCTGTCCATGAGTGTGGCGGTAGGAGTGACCACCGCACAGTCCACGTGGAGACAAAGTCCCATCTTCACATTGAGGAAATCCTCCATCGTGTTGTGTGGCACTGCCACCGGGCTGAATGGAATACATTTCGAACAGATTAAGCAACTCAAGACTAGGTAAGCATGAGGGGCTGGGGGGGCACCAGCAGCAGAATTGTACTCAACCACAATCAGTAGCCCAGCACATCCTCCGATCTACCATGACCACCAAGCCAGGGCATCAACCTTGGTTCAATGAAGAATGCAGGCCAGGAGCAACATCATGCATACCTAAAACTGAGGTGACAAGCTGGTGAAACTACAACATGGGACTACTTGCGTGCCAACAGTATAAGCAACAAGAGAAAAACAAAACAAAGCAATTCCATAATATCGTGACGGGAATAAACATTGCTCTGAGCAGCCAGGGTCAAGAGTCCTGAAAGCTGTGTTGCCTATCTGGTCCAGGGTTAAGGATATCTCATCTGGGCTGCAGAGGAACTTGGAGTGGGAGGGGAATGACCCAGTTGTTGTGGTCCATGTAGGTCCCAATGATATAGATAGAACAAGGAAAAAAATTCTGCGGAGGGAATATAAGCAACTAGATGCTAAATTTAAAAGCAGAACCATGAAGGTAATGATCTCCGGATTATGACCTGAGCCACAAGCTAATTGGCATAGGGTCAATAAGATTAAAGAGATAAATGCTTGGCTCAAAGATTGGTGAGGGAGAAATGGGTTTGAGCTCATGGGACATTGGCATCAGTATTGGGAAAGAGGGAGCTGCTCCGTTGGGACGGATTCCACTTGAATCATGCTGGGACCAATGTCCTGACAAATCGAATAAAAAGGGCTGTAAATAGAACTTTAAACTAAATGGTGGGGAGGAGATTTTAAAAAGTAAAATTGTGAGGAGTTGGAAGGAGTACAGGTGTGAAGCTTATTGTTAGCAGATAATGAAATGAAGGGATAGAGCGTGTGAATGCCATAATACTCCAGGTAATCATACAAGGGTAGGGAAAATTAATAATAGGACCGGCTTAAAGGCTTTGTATCTGAATGTACATCGCATTCCGAATAAAATTATGAGGCAACAGTGCAAATAGAGACAGTGGGGTATGATTTGGTGGCAATTACGGAGACTTGCTTACAAGGAGATCAGGTCTGGGGAGTTGAATATCCAAGGGTATTCAGTGTTTTGGAAGTATCGACAAAGGAAAAGTTGGTTGTGCAGCTTTGTGAGTAAAGGAAGGGATCAGTGCTGTATATTGGCACTGGAGATAAAGATGTTGGATCAGCTTGGGTAGAAATATGAAATAGCAAGGGAAAGAAGTCCCTGGTGGAAGTAATCTGTAGGTCCCCTAATGGTATCATAGAATCCGTACAGTACAGAAGGAGCTGATTTGGCCCATCGAGTCTGCACTGACTCTCTGACAGGTTATCTTACCCATGCCCTCTCCCCCGCCCTATCCCCATAACCCCACTTTAGTAGTTGCACCTTAGGACACAGTATTAACCAGGAGATTTTGGGGGCTTGTAACAAATTTATGTCAATAATCATGGGTGATCTCAATATGCATATAAACTGGATTAATCAAATTGGCAAGGGTAACCTCGAGGGAGAGTTCATAAAGTGTATTACCGATTGTTTCTTGGGACAATACATTGTCAAACCAACTAGGGAACAGACCATTTTGGATTTAGGATTGCATAATGAGATGGGATTAATTAATGATCTCATAGTAAAGGATCCTCTAGGGAAGTGTGATCATCACATGCTTGAATTTCAAATTCAGTTTGAGTAATAAACTTGAGTCTCACACGAGTGTTCTGGTGTTAAACCAAGATAATTACATAGGTGTGAGAACAAATATGGCCTGAGTGGACTGGGCAGAAAGACTGACAGGTAGGACAGTTGAACAACAGTGGCAGATGTATAAGGAGATACTCAGCTCCTGCCAATTAATTATATTCTAGAGGGGAAAAAAGATTGTAAGAGGGGAAAAATGCATCCGTGGCTAAGCAAGGAAATTAAAGATAATATAAAGGCAAAAACTAAGGCGTACCATATTGTAAAGGTCTGTGGCAGGCTGGAAGATTGGGAAACTTTTAAAGATCAAAGTAATAAGAGAAAAAGCTAGCGCAAAACATAAAAATGTATGATAAAAGATTCTATAACTATTTAAAAATGAAGAGCAAAAGTCAACATTGGTCCCTTAGAGAACAAGACTGGGGAGTTAATAATGGGGAACACAGAAATGGCAGAGACACTAAATCAATAATTTGCCTCGCAGTGGAAGGCACTAGAATCATCCCAATACTAAGAGGGAATGTAGAGATTGTTGAAAAGCAGGACTATAAAACAATCGCCAACACTTGGGAAAATATACTGAGCAAGCTATTGGGATTAAAGCCTGATGGGCCTGATATGGAATTTTGGCATTGATTGCTAATGGCATAGAGTATAAAAACAGGGAAGTGCTATTGCAACTGTATAGGGCATTTGAGAGACCACCTCTGAAGTACTGCACACAGCTTTGGTCCCCTGATTTGAGGATGGATATAAATGCACTCGAGGCGGTTCAGAGAAGATTCACTAGATTGATTCCAGGGATGAAGGACTTATCTTATAGATTGAGTAGTTTTGGCCTATACTTGCTTGAGTTTAGAAGGAGAGAGATCTAATTGAAGTACATAAGATGCTGGAGGGGATTGACAGGGTGGACGTAGAGCAGATGTTTCCCATTGCCTCTCATTCTAGAATGTACACAGAGTTTTAGGCTAAGTGGTGGTAGATTTAAAATAGAAATGAGGAGGAATTACTTCACATAAAAGAATTCTCTATCCCATAGTGTAGTGGATGCCAGAACACTAAAATTTGAGGAGAATAGCTATATTCTTAATTAGTAGCAGGATAAAGGGTTATGGGGAATGGGCAGGAAGATGCACATGAGGCTGAGATGAAAATAGCCATGATTGTGTTGAATGGAGGAGCAGGTAAAGGGACTGAATTGCCTACTCCTGCTCCTAGTTCTTGCTGTGTCCCTAGCTAAGCTGCTTCAGAACAGCTACAACACTGGCATCTATGTGTGAAAGATTGCTCAGGTATGTCCTGTACACAAAAAGCAGGACACCAGCCAGGACACAGCAGCACAAATAATTGGAACACTATCTACAAACATGCACTCCAACAACCATTGACGCACAGTGGCAGCAGTGTGTTGCATCTACAAGATACACTGCAGAAACTCACCTACACTCCTTAGACAGCACCACCAAACCCACGACCACCACCATCTAAAAGGACAATAGCAGCAGATACATCACCACCTGGAAGTTCCTCTTCAAGACACTCACCATGCTGTCTTTGTAATATAGCATTGTTCCTTCACTGTCACTGGATTAAAATCCAGGAACTCCCACCCGAACTGCTGTAGATATATCTACACTTCATTGCTGAAGTTCACTGCAGTTCAAGGCAGCTCACCACTGTATTCTCAAGGGCAATCAGGGATGGACAATAAATGCTGGTCTAGTCAGTGACACCCGCATCCCATGAAAAGAGGAGAATCAGGAAAGTATAGGCTAACATCTGTTATTTGGAAATGTTTGAATTCATTGAGGAAGTAGTACAGGACATTTTGAAACAAAAATAAAACCATGTTGACTCCGCTTGATTGAAACGGAAATTGTGTTTGACAAATTTATTAGAAGGCTTTGAGAGCATAATAAGCATGGTGGATAAAAAGGAACCAGTATTTGAGTAGAGTATTTGAATTTCCAAAAAAGTATTCAATAAGATGCCACATGAAAAGTTGTCACACAAGAAAAGGCCAAGATATTGGAGATAATATATCAGCAAAAATAGATTAACAGCAAATAGTTGAGGTAACTGAGCCATGCTCAGGATGGCAAACTAGTAAGGTGCCACAGGAATTCGTATTGGGGCCTGATCTATTTACAAGTATTTGGATGAAGGGATTAAGTGCGTTGTCGCCATATTTGTTGGAGGAATTCAGAAACGTGAGGGATCTGGAGAGAGTAGATATAGTAAAATGTGTTTCCACTGATGGGAAAAAGAAGACCAGAAGGGCACAGATTTAAGATAATTGGCCAAAGAAGCAATGGTGACATAAGAAGAAACTTTATTCATGCAGAAAGTGTTTGGCATCTGGAATGCGTTGCCTGGGAGTGTGTTGGAGATTTAGTAAGGTTAGATCATGTGATCCAGGGAAAACTAGCCAATTGGATACACGATTGGCTTGCCGGTAGGGGGCAAAGGGTGGTGGTAGAGGGTTGTTTTTCAGACTGGAGGCCTGTGGCCAGTGATCGGTACTGGGTCCACTGTTATTTGTCATTTATATAAACGATTTAGATGAGAATATAGGAGGCATGGTTAGCAAGTTTGTGGACGACATCAAAATTGGTGGCGTAGTGGACAGTGAAGAAGGTTACAACGGGATCTTGATCAACTGAGCCAGTGGGCCAAGGAATGGCAGATGGAGTTTAATTTAAATAAATGTGAGTTGTTGCATTTTGGTAAGACTAACTAGGACAGGACTTACACAGTTCATGGTCGGGCACTGGGGAGTGTTGTCGAATAGAGAGACCTCGAGGTGCAGGTACATAGTTCCTTCAAAGTGGTGTCACAGGTATACAGGGCGATGAAGAAGGCATTTGGCACTTGCCTTCATCGGTCAGAGCATTGAGTATAGGAATTGGGACGTTATGTTACAACTGTACATGACATTGGTAAGGCCACATTTGGAGTACTGCAGACAATTCTAGTCGCCCTGCCTTAGGAAGGATGTTACTGAAAAGGAGAGAACTGAAAAGGAGAGATTTACAAGGATGTTACCAGGACTGGAAAGTTTGAATTATAAGGAGAGGCTGGATAGAACATAGAACAGTACAGCACAGTAGAGGCCCTTCGGCCCCTGATGTTGTGCCAAGCTTTGTCCGAGACCAAGATCAAGCTATCCCTTCTGATTGGCTGGGATTTTTTTCCTTGGAACATAGGAGAATGAGAGATGACCTTAGAGGTTTATAAAATCATGAAGGGCATAGATAAGAAACATAGGAAAGGTCTTTCCCCCAGGGTAGGAGAGTCCAAACTAGAGGGCATAGGTTTAAGGTAGGGGAAAGATTTAAAAGGGACCCAAAGGGCAAATTTTCCACACAGGGTGGTGCATATATGAAATGAGCTGCCAGAGGAGTTGGTAGAGGCGGATGCAATTACAACATTTAAAAGACATTTGGATAGGTACATGGATGGGAAAGGTTTAGAACAGTACAGCACAGAACAGGCCCTTCGGCCCACGATGTTGTGCCGAGCTATGGTTTAGAGGCATATGGGCCAAAGGCAGGCAAATGGGACTAGTTAAGTTTAGGAAATTTGGTCGGCATGAACAAGTTGGGCCAAAGGGCCTGTTCCCGTGCTGTGTATCTCTATGATTCTATGACACAATCGAGGAATTCAAGATGGATTTGAATCATTATTTGGAAAAGGGTTACAAGGAGAAGGCGGTGGAGTGGCATGAGGCAATTTGCTCTGATGGAGAACTGGCATAGGCACAATGGGTCAAATGGCCTCCTGCTGTGATGATTCTGTGAATTCTTTTGACAATATTCTTTTGCTTCTGGAAAAAGTGAGAGGGCATGGGATCCAAGGGGCTGCTGCCCGGTGGATCCAGAACTGGCTTGCCCAAAGGAGGCAGAGAGTGGGTATAGATGGGTCTTTTTCTAAATGGAGGTCGGTCACCAGTGGTGTGCCCCAGGGATCTGTTCTGGGACCCTTGCTGTTTGTCATTTTCATAAATGACCTGGATGAGGAAGCGGAGGGATGGGTTGGTAAGTTTGCCAACGACACGAAGGTTGGCGGGGTTGAGGATAGTCTGGAGGGATGTCAGAAGTTACAGAGGGAGATAGATAGGATGCAAGACTGGGCGGACAAGTGGCAGATGGACTTCAACCCAGATAAATGCGTAGTGGTCCATTTTGGTAGGTCAAATGGAATGAAGGAGTACAATATAAAGGGAAAAACTCTTGGTACTGTAGAGGATCAGAAGGACCTTGGGGTCTGGGTTCATAGGACTCTAAAATCGGCCCCGCAGGTGGAGGAGGTGGTTAAGAAGGCATATGGTGTGCTGGCCTTTATCAATCGAGGGATTGAGTTTAGGAGTCCGGGGATAATGATGCAGCTATATAAGACCCTTGTCAGACCCCACTTGGAGTACTGTGCTCAGTTCTGGTTGCCTCACTATTGGAAGGATGTGGAAAAGATTGAAAGGGTGCAGAGGAGATTTACAAGGATGTTGCCTGGATTGAGTGGCATGCCTTATGAGGGAGCTCGGTCTTTTCTCCTTGGAGAGACGAAGGATGAGAGGAGACCTAATAGAGGTGTATAAGATGTTGAGAGGCATAGATCGGGTGGACTCTCAGAGGCTTTTTCCCAGGGTGGAAATGTCTGCTATGAGGGGACACAGGTTTAAGGTGCTGGGGGGGAGGTACAGGGGAGATGTTAGGGGTAAGTTTTTCACACAGAGGGTGGTGGGCGAGTGGAATCGGCTGCCGTCAGTGGTGGTGGAGGCGAACTCAATAGGTTCTTTTAAGAGACCCCTGGATGAGTACATGGAGCTTAATAGAATGGAAGGTTATAGGTAGGTCTAGAAGGTAGGGATGTGTTCGGCACAACTTGTGGGCCGAAGGGCCTGTTTGTGGTGTAGTTTTTCTATGTTTCTAATGCAAAGATAGAGAATTAAGTAGTGAGGAGAACATAAGTCGCCTGCAATGGGATCCAGCTAAGCTAAATGAGCAGGCAAAAATTTAGTGTATGGGAGTAAAAGGTGAGAGAAAATGTGAGGTGGTCCTCTTTGGTGGGAATAAAAAAGTAGAATATTATTCAAATGGAGAGAGATTGAAGAATGTTGTGGTACAGAGGGATCTGGGAAGAAGGTTACAACGGGATCGTGATCAACTGAGCCAGTGGGCCAAGGAATGGCAGATGGAGTTTAATTTAAATAAATGTGTGAGGTGCTGCATTTTGTGCATGAGCATGTACATGAATCACAACATATTAGCATGCAGGTACAACAAGCAATTCGGAATGCAAACAGTATGTTGGCCTTCTTTGCAAGGGCGATGAAATATAAAAGTAAGGAAGTTTTACGAAAACTGTACAAGGCATTGGTGAGATCACATCTGGAGTACTGCGTACTGTTTTGGTCTCCTTACTTAAAGTAGGTTATACTTGTACTGGTGGGAGTTCAGAGCCACTTTCAAGGAACTATGTTCCTGCTCAGTTGATTCCCAGGATGGAGGAGGAGGCTTGACATCGTAAATGCTGAGATGATGTTTTCCCTATGTAAGAGAATCTAGAGGCACAGATTCAAAATAAGAGGGGTTTAAGATGGTGATGAGGATGAATTTCTTCTCTGAGAAAGTTGATAATCTTTGGAATTCACTACTCCAACCAACAGTGGAGGCTAGATTATTGAATATATTCAAGACTGAGATGGACAGATTTTGATCGACAGGAGCATCAAGGGATACAGGGACAAGCAGAAAAGTAGAGTTAAGGTTGCATTCAGTTCACCCATGACCACATTATAAAAGGCCAAGTCCTGCTTCTGGTTCTATGGTTTTATGGTTCTTAACGTAGAATGTCAAAATCACTAGTTTTGGCACTGAATTAAGTCTAAAGAAATACCGGGGTCTGTTGCTTCAGTCTGTGATATTCACAACTGCAAATGATGCACAACACATACACACACCACACAGAGGCAGCAAGCAACCTTCAGTTGTGAAAATTCTTGTCTTTCTCTTAATCTATTTGTAATGGCTTGGTCACTATCCATTTTTCAGACAGAATAATAATCTGTGGTGGACCTTCAGCATTATAAGTGTTACTTTTAATGATGTTACATTCAGCATCTTGCTGATGAAAATATTTGGTTAGCTGGGTCAGGGAAAGATTTCCCAAGAGAAACTTTGAAGCATACTGCAATAAAACCAATGAGTCATTATCACGAACTGATGATTATGCCTGCTGTGGAAGTTACTATCTGGGATATAAGAAATCAGGCCAGACTTGATTTGATTTATTATAGTCACATGTAGTAGCATATAGTGAAAAGTATTGTTTCTTGCGCGCTATACAGTCAAAGCATACCATTCACAGAGGAGGAAAGGAGAGAGTGCAGAATGTAGTGTTACAGTCATAGCTAGGGTGTAGAAAAAGATCAACTTAATGCAAAATAGGTCCATTCAAAAGTCTGATGACAGCAGGGAAGAAGCTGTTCTTGAGTCGGTTGGTACGAGACCCCAGACTTTTGTATCTTTTTCCCGATGGAAGGTGAAAGAGATAATGTCCGAGGTGCGTGGGGTCCTTAATTATGCTGGCTGCTTTGCTGAGGCAGCGGGAAGTGTAGATAGAATCAATGGGTGGTTTGCGTGATAATGAATGTGAGTGCTGTCAAACTGTACGACTCTGACTCTATGTACAAGATATTGAGACAATAACTCTGCTTTGGATCAGCTGAGATTAAAAGGAGCAGAAATTAACCAATTTGCATTGAAGCCAAGTTGGCAGAGCAGAGCAGAGCAGAGGGATCTAGGTGTATGTGTGCATAGATCCCTGAAAGTTGGGAATCAAGTAGATAAGGTTGTTAAGAAGGCATATGGTGTCTTGGCGTTTATTGGTAGGGGGATTGAATTTAGGAGTCGTAGCGTTATGTTGCAACTGTACACAACTCTGGTGCGGCCGCACTTGGAGTACTGTGTGCAGTTCTGGTCCCCACATTACAGGAAGGATGTGGAGGCTTTGGAGAGGGTGCAGAGGAGGTTTACCAGGATGTTGCCTGGTATGGAGGGGAGATCCTATGAGGAGAGGCTGAGGGATTTGGGATTGTTTTCGCTGGAAAGGCGGCGGCTAAGAGGGGATCTTATTGAAACATATAAGATGATTAGAGGTTTAGATAGGGTGGATAGTGATAGCCTTTTTCCTCTGATGGAGAAATCCAGCACGAGGGGGCATGGCTTTAAATTGAGGGGGGGTAGTTATAGAACCGATGTCAGGGGTAGGTTCTTTACCCAGAGGGTGGTGAGGGATTGGAATGCCCTGCCAGCATCAGTTGTAAATGCGCCTAGTTTGGGGGCGTTTAAGAGATCCGTAGATAGGTTCATGGACGAAAAGAAATTGGTTTAGGTTGGAGGGTCACAGTTTTTTTTTTTTTTTAACTGGTCGGTGCAACATCGTGGGCCGAAGGGCCTGTTCTGCGCTGTAATGTTCTATGTTCTATGTTCTATGTTCTATGAAGACAGATGTTACAACATTACACTCTGCAATATATGAGCAGCCACTACAGGGCTGCGGTGATTTTGAAGGAGGGTGAAGGTCTGTGACTTTCATATAGCCAGGCACTCCTTCCTGCTCCTTTACACTGGGGTCCTTGAAATCTGAAAGTTTGAGGAGTAGTCATCCACTTGACACAATATATTTGAGAAATGCCTTTCTTAAATTAAGAACCAATTGTCATGGATAGAATACAATGCTCCAAATAGCTAAATAAGATCGGCTTGGTCTAAACATGCACTCAGATTCTTGAGGCATTGGGACTGGTTCTGGGGAAGGTGGAACCTGTATAAACCGGACAGGCTGTACTCAGGCAGAGCTGGGACCAATGTTCTTGTAGGGGCTTTTGCTAGTTCTGTTGGGGTGTACTTAAACCAGTGTGGCAGGGGATCCCAGGAGTAGGACCAGACAGAGATCAGGAAAATGGAGGTAGAACATTTGCTAATGATGTTGAAGATGTATTGATAGACTTGGATTTACAGGAGATGAAAAGATAAAACGTGTCCAGCAAGGGAAATTGACTGAGGTAAACTGTTTATACTTTAATGAAAGTATTACAAATAATGTACATGAGTTAAGGGCACAGGTAAACACATGGCAGCATGATGTCATTGCTATAACGGAAACCTGGCTGAAAGGGCAAAATTGTCAGCTCAATATCCCTGGTTATAGAATCTTCAAAACCCAATAGAGTGGGAGATTAAAAAAAAGAGGGCAAGAGGCACCAATAGTTAAAGAATCAATCCCAGTTGTGAGAAGGGATGACATACTGAATGGGTCAATAAATGAGGCTCTATGGATTGAGCTTAGAAATACAAAAGGGGCAGTTACACTACTGGGAGTTTACTGCAGACACCCAAATAGTGAAAGAGAGAGAAGAACAAATATGCAGGCAAATTTCTGCCTGTAAGATCAAAACAGTGGTTAGCACTGCTGCCTCTCAGCGCCAGGGACCCAGGTTCAACTGTGGCCTTGAGTGACTGTGTGAAGTTTGCATGTTCTCCCTGTGTTAGAATGGGTTTCCTCCGGGTGCTCCAGTTTCCTCCCATAGTCCAAAAATGAGCAGATCAGATGGATTGGCCATGCTAAAATTGCCCTGGTGTCAGGGGGATTAGCAGGGTCAACACATGGGATAGGGTCAGGGTGGGCTTCTTGTTGATGCAAGTTCAATAAGCCGAATGGCCTCCTTCTGTAATGTAGGGATTCTATGATTCCAAGATTCTAAGAGTGCTTATTGGGGACTATCTCATATAAAAGTAAAGATTTACGCCGGAATTCCACCACCCCGCCCAGCACGGGAATTAAGCCGGCCAGGTGCCGACAATTGCAATGTCTGTTGACCTCGGGCAGGGTTTTCCGGGCTCGGGTTGAGTGAGGCCATAAGATCCCGCTCATAATGTTAGAATTATATAAAACACTGGCGAGGCAACAACTGGAGTATTGTGGACAGTTCTGTTCACCATATTAGGAAGGACGTGATTGCTCTGGAGAGAGTAAAGAGGAGGCTTACAAGAATGTTGCCAGGGCAAGGAAAGTGTAGCTATGGGGAGAGATTGGATAGGTTGGGGTTATTTTCCTTGGAGCAAAGAAGGCTGAAGGGTGAGTTGATAGAGGTGAAAATATTATGAGGGAAACAATATAGACAGGATAGATTTGATTCCCCTAGTAGAGAAATGGTTTTGGGGAAATTGCTGGGATTGAAGGTGGATAAATCTCGAGGGCCTGATAATCTTCATCCCAGAGTACTTAAGGAAGTGGTCCTGGAAATAGTGGATCCATTGATGGTTTTTTTCCAAAATTCTTTGGACTCTGGACTGGTTCCAACAGATGGGAGGGTAACTAATGAAAGTCCACTATTCAAGAAAGGGAGGTAGAGAAAAAAAAGGGAACCATAGACCAGTGAGCCTAACCTTGATACAGGGGAAGTTGCTAGAGTCCATTATCAAGGAATTCATAACTCAGTATTTGGAAGGCAGTGGTATAATCAAACAAAGTCAGCGTGGATTTACAAAAGGGAAATCATGCTTGACAAATCTATGGAATTCTTTGAGGATGTAACTCGTAGAGTTATCGCCAAATTTGCAGATGATACAAAGTTAGGTGGGAGGGCGAGCTGTGAAAAGGATGCAGCGATGCTTCAGCGTGATTTGGACAGGCTGAGTGTGTGGGCATATACATGGCAGTTGCAGTATAATGTGGATAAATGTGAGGTTATCCACTTTGGTAGCAATAATAGGAAGACAGATTATTACTTGAACGGGTATAAATTGAGAGAGGTGGATACTCAGCAACTCATTTGTGTCCTTGTGCATCAGTCGCTGGAAGTAGGCACACAGGTACAACAGGCAATAAAGGCGGCAAATGATATGTTGGCCTTCATAGTGAGGGGATTTGAGTATTGGGAGAGGAATGTTTTGCTGCAATTGTAAGGGCATTGGGTAAGGCCACACCTGGAGTATTGTGTGCAGTTTTGGTATCCTTACCTGAGGAAGAATGTCCTTGCTATAGAGGGTGTACAGTGAAGGTTTACGAGGCTGATTCCTGGGATGGCAGGTCTGTCATATGAGGAAAGACTAGGTTGGTTAGGATTATATTCACTGACGTTTAGAAGAGTCAGAGGGGATCTCATAGAAACTTACAAATTCTAACAAGATTAGACAGAGTAGATAAAAAGAATAGAAAGAATAGAATAGAAAGAATAGAATAGAATAGAAAGAACCCTACAGTGTAGAAAGAGGCCATTCAGCCCATTGAGTCTACACCAACCACAATCCCACCCAGGCCCTACCCCCATATCCCTACATATTTACCCGCTAATCCCTCTAACCTACCCATCTCAAGACACTAAGGGGCAATTTTAGCACGGCCAATCAACCTAACCCGCACATCTTTGGACTGTGGGAGGAAACCGGAGCACCCGGAGGAAACCCACGCAGACACGAGGAGAATGTGCAAACTCCACACAGTGACCCAAGCCGGGAATCGAACCCAGGTCCCTGGAGCTGTGAAGCAGCAGTGCTACCGTGCCGCCCACTTCAGATTCAGGAAGAATGTTCCCAATTTTGGGGAGTCCAGAATTAGGGGTCATAGTTTGAGGATAAGTTTAGAACTGAGGTGAAGAGAATTTTTTTTCACTCAGAGGGTGGTGAATGTGTGGAATTCACTACCACAGAGTGTAGTTGAGGCCAAAACTTTATCTGGTTTCAAGAAGAAATTAGATATAGCTCTAGGGGCTAAAGGGATCAAGCGATATGGGGATGGGGGAGCATCAAGACATTGAATTTGATGATCAGCCATGATCAAAATGAATGGCAGAGCAGCCTCAAAAGGCCAAATGGACTACTCCTGCTTCTAGTTTCTATGTTTCAGCAGAAGGTGAAAAGGCGCCATGAGGAAGAACTTTTTTACGCAAAGGATGTCTGGAATTCACTGCCCGAGTTGGTGGAGGCCGAGACCCTAAATTCCTTTTAAAAGTACTTGGTTCTGCACCTTAAGTGCTGTAAGCTCCAAAGCTATGGGCCAGGTGCAGGAAAGTGGAATTAGAAAGGACACCTGGGTGTCCTCAGGCTGGCATGGACAAGTTGGGCTGAATGGCCATCTTCTGTGCTATAACTTTTCTGTGGTTTTATGGTTCCAAGTCCAGATCTTTTGAATCATAGAGCATCGGAGGAAGTCAGCATTTGGCTCACTCTACCTGTGCCAGTTCTTTGGGACAACTGTCCAATTAATCCCAACCTACCTCTTCTTTCCCCCAGCTCTCGAGTTACTAACTCTCCTGCCGGGGCAAGTTTCTCTCTACCTACATGATCATAACCCCTCATAATTCTGGACATGTCATTTAAATTTTCCCTTTACCTCCCGTGCTCCAAGGAGAAAAATCCAAATTTCTCCAGTCTTCACTGTTAACATTCTAATAAATCTCCTCAGTACCCTCATCAAGGTCTTGACATTGTTCCTATATGTAGAATAAAACAACACAGCTGCAAAGGCCTAACCAGTGATTTGTAACTAATTAGCACAAGTTCCTTGTTTTTGTTTTCTGTTTTTAATTATAGAGCCCAGAGTCACCCATGTTTTCTCTTTAAAACAGTCATCTCAAATTGTCCTGCACCTTCAAAGTTTTTATACAAAAAAAAACAAGGGTTTTCTGCTGCTGCATCATTTTGAAATGTATACCATTTAGTTTATATTGCTCTTATTCCTCTTATATTGCTCTTCTTATTCCTCTTATATTGCTCTTCTTATTCCTCTTATATCCTCTTCCTAAAATTAATCTCTTCACAATTCTTTGCATTAAATTTCATTTGCCACATGTTTGCCCAACTCCCCAACCTATGTCATCCTAAGGTCCTCTCCACATTGTTCATGGCATTTGCGAATTTTGTGTTATCCAATAACTTTGAAATTATACCATTTCTTCTCAAGTCCAAGTCATTAATATACATCAAAAATAGGCAGTGGTCCTAGTTCAAGCACACTATAAACATCTCTCAGTCTGAAAAACAATGTTCACCAAGTCTCTGCTGAGCTCATTTTCCATCCATACGGCAATGGCCCCTTCAATTCCATGGGCTTCAATTTTGCAAACAAGTCTCTTATATGATGTTATAAGTCTCTTATGATGATCCCATTTTTAATGGCTTTTAAAAGTCTATATATGCAACACTACCTTGATCAATCCTCTCCATTACTTCATCAAAGTTTGTCGAAAATACTCTAGCTTTAACAAATTCACGTGGCTTTTCATTTACTTGCCTGTACTTTTCTAAGTGACAATTAATTTTGTCCCAGATTATCCAATAGTTCCCCAGCCACTGACTTTAGACTGATTGGCTTGTAGTCACCTGGTTTATTTCTCTCCCTTTTTTTGAACATTGGAGTAACATTTGGAGTCTTTCAGTCCTCTGCCACTGGTTTGTGTCCAAGAGGATTGGAAGATTGTGGCAACAGCCTCTATTTCCACCTGTACCACCTTTAGAAACCACGATCCATCATATCCAAATCTCATGGCTTTTCTATTTTGAGGACTGCCAACCTTTTAAGTGCTTCCTATTTAGAAACATAGAAAAACTACAGCACAAAACAGGCCCTTCAGCCCACAAGTTGTGCCGAACATATCCCTATCTTTTAGGCCTACCTATAACCCTCCATCCTATTAAGTCCCATGTACTCATCGAGAAGTCTCTTAAAAGATCTATTGAGTTTGCCTCCACCACCACTGACGGCAGCCGATTCCACTCACCCACCACCGTCTGTGTGAAAAACTTCCCCCTAACATTTCCCCTGTACAACACTCCAGCACCTTAAACCTGTGTCCTCTCGCAGCAGCCATTTCCACCCTGGGAAAAAGCCTCTGAGAGTCCACCCGATCTATGCCTCTCAACATCTTATATACCTCTATTAGGTCTCCTCTCATCCTACGTCTCTCCAAGGAGAAAAGACCGAGCTCCCTCAGCCTATCCTCATAAGGCATGCCACTCAATCCAGGCAACATCCTTGTAAATCGCCTCTGCACACTTTCAATCTTTTCCACATCCTTCCTGTAATGAGGCGACCAGAATGGAGCACAGTACTCCAAGTGGGGTCTGACGAGGGTCTTATATAGCTGCATCATTATCCCCAGGCTCCTAAACTCAATCCCTCGATTGATAAAGGCCAGCACACCATACGCCTTCTTAACCACCTCCTCCACCTGCGGGGCTGATTTTAGAGTCCTATGGACCCGGACCCCAAGGTCCTTCTGATCCTCTACAGTACCAAGAGTCTTTCCCTTTATATTGTACTCCTTCATCCCATTTGACCTACCAAAATGGACCACTACGCATTTATCTGGGTTGAAGTCCATCTGCCACTTGTCTGCCCAGTCTTGCATCCTATCTATGTCCCTCTGTAACCTCTGACATCCCTCCAGACTATCCACAACCCCACCAACCTCATGTCGTCGGCAAACTTACCAACCCATCCCTCCACTTCCTCATCCAGGTCATTTATGAAAATGACAAACAGCAAGGGTCCCAGAACAGATCCCTGGGGCATACCACTGGTGACCGACCTCCATTTAGAAAAAGACCCATCTATACCCACTCTCTGCCTCTTTTGGGCAAGCCAGTTCTGGATCCACCGGGCAGCAGCCCCTTGGATCTCATGCCCTCTCACTTTTTCTCGAAGCCTTGCATGGGGGACCTTATCGAACGCCTTGCTAAAATCCATATAAACCACATCTACCACTTTCCCTTCGTCGATGTGTTTAGTCACATTTTCGAAGAACTCCACCAGGCCCATAAGGCACGATCTGCCTTTGACAAAGCCATGCTGAGTATTCTTGAGCATACTAAACCTCTCTAAATGCTCATAAATCTTGTCCGCAGGATCTGCTCCATCAGCTTACCAACCACTGAGGTTAGACTCACCGGTCGGTAATTTCCTGGGCTATCCCTATTCCCCTTCTTGAAAATAGGAACCACATCCGCAATCCTCCAACACCTCTCCCGTCTCCATCGACAATGCAAAGATCATCGCCAGAGGCTCTGCAATCTCTTCCCTCGTCTCCCACAGTAACCTGGGGTACATCCCATCCGGACCCGGTGACTTATCTATCCTGATGCCATTCAAAGATTCCAGCACAACCTCTTTGTTAAAGTCCACATACTCAATCTTTTCAGTCCACCGCAAGCCCACAGTACATCCACCCATGTCCTTCTCCTCTGTGAAAACCGAGGCAAAATATTCATTAAGCACCTCTGCCATTTCTACTGGTTCCGTACTGATTTTCCCGCCTTCATTTTTTATAGGCCCTATTCCTTCACGTCTCATCCTTTTACTCTTCACATATTTATAGAACGCCTTAGGGTTTTCCTTAATTCTACTTGCCAAGGCCTTCTCGTGACCCCTTCTGGCTCTCCTAATTTCCTTCTTTAGTCCCTTCCTACAAGCCGTATACGCATCTAGATCCCTATCTTCGCCAAGCTCGCTGAACCTTTTGTATGCTTTCCTTTTCTTCTCGACTAGGTCCCGTAGAGCTTTCGTGCACCACGGTTCCTTTAACCTACCAACTCCTCCCTGTCTGCTCGGAACATTGTCCTGTAGAACCCTAGACAGACATTCCTTGAAAAACTGCCACCTCTCTTCAGTACATTTCCCTGAGAATACCTCCTTCCAATTTGAATCATAGAAACCCTACAGTACAGAAAGAGGCCATTCGGCCCATCGAGTCTGCACCGACCACAATCCCACCCAGGCCCTGCCCCCATATCCCTACATATTTTACCCGCTAATCCCTCTAATCTACGCATCCCAGGACACTAAGGGGCAATTTTAGCATGGCCAATCAACCTAGCCCGCACATCTTTGTACTGTGGGAGGAAACCGGAGCACCCGGAGGAAACCCACGCAGACACGAGGAGAATGTGCAAACTCCACACAGACAGTGACCCAAGCCGGGAATCGAACCCAGGTCCCTGGAGCTGTGAAGCAGCAGTGCTAACCACTGTGCTACCGTGCCGCTCCTCTAATTTGCCGCCTTATGTCTTCATATTTCCCCTTACTCCATATAAACGCTTTCCTAGCTTGCCTGATCCTCTCTTTTTCCAATGCAAGCATAAAGGAGATAGAGTTATGATCACTATCCCCAAGATGCTCTCCCACTGAGAGATCTGACACCTGTCCAGATTCATTGGTCAGTATCAGATCAAGTACAGCCTCTCCTCTTGTAGGCTTGTCCACATGCTGTGTTAGGAAACCCTCCTGAACACACCTAACGAACTCCTCCCCATCCAATCCCCTTACCCGAGGGATATTCCAATCTATGTTTGAGAAATTAAAGTCTCCCATCACAACAACTCTGCTATTACTGCATCTCTCCAGGATCTGTTTCCCTATCTGCTCCTCCACCTCCCTGTTACTATTGGACGGCCTATAGAAAACTCCCAGCAAAGTGATCGACCCCTTCCCACTCCGAACTTCCACCCACAGAGACTCTGTAGACAATCTCTCCACAGCTGTGACACTATTCCTGATCAGCAGTGCCACTCCACCCCCTCTCTTGCCTCCCTCCCTGAAACATCTGAATCTCGGCACCTGGAGTATCCAGTCCTGTCCCTAAGACATCCATGTCTCCGTAATGGCCACCACATCACACTTCCAGGCATCGATCCACGCTCTGAGCTCATCCTCTTTATTCACTATACTCCTGGCATTGAAGTAAACACATCTCAATCCTTTGGTCTGAGCTCTCCCCTTCTCTATCCCCCGTCCATCCTCCCTCTTGCACTGTCTATAACCCTTCTCTGTTTGCGAGCTGACTTCCTCGCTCCCAGTCACCTCGTCTCGATCCCCTCCCCCCAACCTATCTAGTTTAAACTCTCCCCAGTAGTCTTAGCCAACCTTCCCGCCAGGATATTGGTCCCCCTGGGATTCAAGTGCCACCCGTTTTTTATGTGCAGGTCACACCTGCCCCTAAAGAGGTCCCAGTGGTCCAGGAACCTGAATCCCTGCCCCCTACACCAGTCCCTCAGCCACACATTCATCCTCCACCTCACTCCATTCCTGCCCTCACCCTCCCGTGGCACAGGCAGCAATCCTGAGATTACTACCTTTGCTTTCCTCCTTCTCAGCTGTCTCCCTAATTCCCTGTACTCTCTTTTCATGACCCCTTCCCCCTTCCTTCCCACATCAGCGGTACCAATATGTACCGCTACCTCTGGCTCCTCTCCCTCCCCCCTCAGGATTTCTGGGAGTCGACCAGCGACATCCTGGATCCCGGCCCCAGGGAGGCAGACCACCATCCGAGACTCCCGCCTGCCTCCGCAAAAACGCCTGTCCGACACCCTTACTGTCAAGTCCCCGATTAACACCGCCTTCCTCCTCTTTTCCTTAGCCCTCTGAGTTACAGGGCCGGACTCCACTCCGGAGACACGGCCACTGCTGCTTCCCCCAGACTGGCTGTCCCCCCCAGCAGTACTCAGGCAGGAGTACTTGTTGTGTAGGGGCACATCCACCGGGGTGCTCTCAATCACCCGTGCTTTACCCTTCCTGGCCGTCACCCACTTGGCCTCCACCCGTGGCCCTGGTGTGACCACCTGATGATAGCTCTTGTCTATCACCTCCTCATTCTCCCTCATCAGCCTAAGATCCTCGAGCTGCAGTTCCAGCTTCTTAACACGGTCCCTCAGGAACCGCAGCTCGACACACCCCTCACAGATGTGGATTTATCTATTTTGATCCTATCTAATTTAGGATGATATAGGTAGCATATTCTTCTTTAATGAAACCAGATGCAAAGTACTCATTTAGTACCTCAACCTTGCCCAATGTCTTAAGATCTCTGTCAGTCCATAATCAGCCTCAATCTTCCTTTGGTTATCTTGTTACTATCTATTTGCTTATAAAAGACTTTTGGGTACCCTTGTATATTATCCACTACTCTCTCCATGCCCTTCTTAATTCCTTTCTTAGTTTTCCTCTGTACTTTCTATATTCAGCTGTTAAAGAACTTTATAATTGTAAAAAAAAATCCTTTCTCTTATATTCACTGTTTCCTTGAGCAATTTAATGATTTCTATTTTGCATGCTTTTCCTTCCCTCTAATTGGAATGTTAAGTCTGCACCTGAATTCTATTCCTTGAAGGCTTCCCACTGCTCATTTGCTGTTCTATACCTGCTAAATTTTAATTCCAATCTACCTAGATTTTTAACTTTTTAATCTTTTTAACTCACTGAATTTGTTCTTGCTGTTCCAACTGAAAGAATCTACCATGCACATATCAAAACGCTTTACAATCAATGAAAAATTTTTAGTGTAAGAAATGTGGCATTCATTTGCATATAGCAAGCTCCCATGAGCAACAAAATCGGATTTTGTATTTTTTAAGTGGTTGAGGGATAAATATTGGTCAGTAGACCAAGAAGAATTCCCCTGCTCTTCTATAGGACCTTGGATACCTGACAGTGTAACACTTAGTACGAAACCAAGGCATTAACCTGGATTATGGGCTCAAGTGTCTAGAGTGGGACTTAAACCCACAATCTTTTGTCTCAGATGCACAATTTCTACCACGCAATAAACACATAGGCCATCTTGATTGCACACGGCAACTAGATAAACAGTGCTAACCAATATTGTTTTATTCTTAGGTTACAGGGTGACAAACACAAAAACTTACGTCATTTTCAGAAGTTCCGCACAGGCTACAGGATTTGCACTCAATACACTGCCAGTGATAGGTTTTCACAGTTGCAGTCATATTTATTGTGGACTGCAAACAGGTGGGGTGACCTAAGGAAATGCACAAACAGGAGATGTTTATACACCATTTCCCAAGTCAGAGAGTCACAGAGAGAGAGAGAGAGAGCGCGATAAATGGGAGAAAGAGGGAAAAAAGTGCGAAGAGAGGGGAGAGAAGGAAAAGGAGAGAAAGAAAAAAATTCAGAGAATAGAGGGAGGAAAAGAAGAGAGAGAGAGAGAAAGACTGAATCAAAAAACAAAAGTAATCTTTAACTTAAAATTAACCCTTTCGCTGCTGGGCAGGGTGCTGTGTATTAAGTTTGTCTGCTATTACAATATTACAACAAACTGCAACTACGTAGCTAACCCAGGTCTACAACATTAGGAAGCACAAAAGAATCATTTTAAACCCATCATGAATTGCAAATTCAAGCTACATGCAAACACCAGTCAAGAATTAAGGAAAAATGCCACAAGTAAATTGGAAAAGGGAGACCAATATGCAGTTTATTTTTTTTTTAACAAATAAAAATTTATAAGCTCAGCAGCATTTTAATCCAGTTTATAAAGTCTTTTTTATTACATTTAACATTGTACAACAAACAATACCATCCACTTGATGGTGACATTACTTCATCACAAAGGATTGGGGAGTGGGATTACAGCAAATGACATAGAAACTAAATCAATAAATAGAAAGTAATGACTAGGCTTCTGGACAGCCAAAAGAACATCTGACACTTACCACATCCACTTGCAGTAATCCAATTCAGAATCAAACAAATGGCTTTGACAACAAAATTGAGCAGATTTGATTTTGGTTTTCGAGAGTTCATCAGTAAAACTAGCTACCATATCCATCATTAAAAATTTGATTCTTTTCAGAGAAAAATAAGATCTACGCAAAATATCAGGGTTTCTTTCTGCTAAATTTCAATATTGCCAAATACAAGAATTGTTCAAAATACTTCCACACCATGCCCCCCACCCAAAAAAATCCGAAGACTAGCTCAGTTGTTGGTCTAATAAATATAAAAATCTAATTCGCAATAAAGTTGTCCTTCATAGTACACATTTTCAGTGCTTTCCTGAGATTGAGCCACATTAATGAGGCGCAAGGAGGCAATATCCCACTTGGAACATGGTCACAATTTTCCTTCCGTCCTTCCTCGAAATTGCTTGCATGGTAACCATCGACATCCAGGCGATTCTGTGGTGAGGAATGGTAGAGGAGTGCTGTTTGTTTAGAAGACAGCATGGCTGTTGGAGAAAGTCATCTTACAGGTTAAATTATGGTGCAATTATAAGTTTCAGAACAATAAGGCTGCAAATTAAATGTGGAATACATAATCTGCCAGCCCTGCCCACAGGGCTCACACCGCCCGGCCCTGCCCACAGGGCTCACACCGCCCGGCCCTGCCCACAGGGCTCACACCGCCCGGCCCTGCCCACAGGGCTCACACCGCCCGGCCCTGCCCACAGGGCTCACACCGCCCGGCCCTGCCCACAGGGCTCACACCGCCCGGCCCTGCCCACAGGGCTCACACCGCCCGGCCCTGCCCACAGGGCTCACACCGCCCGGCCCTGCCCACAGGGCTCACACCGCCCGGCCCTGCCCACAGGGCTCACACCGCCCGGCCCTGCCCACAGGGCTCACACCGCCCGGCCCTGCCCACAGGGCTCACACCGCCCGGCCCTGCCCGCAGGGCTCACACCGCCCAGCCCTGCCCACAGGGCTCACACCGCCCGGCCCTGCCCACAGGGCTCACACCGCCCGGCCCTGCCCGCAGGGCTCACACCGCCCGGCCCTGCCCGCAGGGCTCACACCGCCCGGCCCTGCCCGCAGGGCTCACACCGCCCTGCCCACAGGGGTTGTTACACCAACCAGCCCAGCCCACAGGGGTTGTTACACCAACCAGCCCAGCCCAGAGGGGTTGTTACACCAACCAGCCCAGCCCACGGGGGTTGTTACACCAACCAGCCCACAAGGATCTCATGAAGCTGTCCAGTCCACAGTGGTCACACCAAATTGTCCAAACATAGAACAGTACAGCACAGAACAGGCCCTTCGGCCCATGTTGTTGTGCCGAGCTTTGTCTGAAACCCAGATCAAGCTATTTCCTCCCTATCATCCCAAAGTACTCCATGTACCTATCCAATAGCTTCTCAAATGTCCCTAAAGTTTCTGACTCCACTATCACTGCAGGCAGTCCATTCCACACCCCAACCACTCTCTGAGCAAAAAACCTACCTCGGACATCCTTCCTATATCTCCCACCATGAACCCTATAGTTATGCCCCCTAGTTACCACTCCATTCACCCAAGGAAATAGTCTTTGAACATTCACTCTATCTATCCCCTTCATCATCTTATAAACCTCTATCAAGTCTCCTCTCAACCTCCTCCGCTACAAAGAGAAAAGCCCAAGTTCCCTCAACCTTTCCTCATAAGACCTACCCTGCAAACCAGGCAGCATCCTGGTAAATCTCCTTTGCACTCTTTCCAGTGTCTCCACATCCTTCTTATAGTGAGGTGACCAGAACTGCACACAATATTCCAAATGTGGTCTCACCAAGGTCCTGTACAGTTGCAGCATAACCCCACGGCTCTTAAACTCAAACCCCCTGTTAATGAACGCCAACACACTATTGGCCTTCTTCACGGCTCTATCCACTTGAGTGGCAACCTTCAGAGATCTATGGATATGAACCCCAAGATCTCTCTGTTCCTCCACATTCTTCAGAACCCTACCTTTGACCCTGTAATCCACATTTATTTGTCCTACCACAATGAATCACCTCACATTTGTCAGGGTTAAATTCCATTTGCCATTTTTCAGCCCAGCTCTGCATCCTATCTATATCTCTTTGCAGCCTACAACAGCCCTCCACCTCATCCACTACTCCACCAATCTTGGTGTCATCAGCAAATTTACTGATCCACCCTTCAGCTCCCTCCTCCAAGTCATTTATAAAAATGACAAATAGCAGGGGACCAAGCACTGATCCCTGTGGCACTCTGCTGGTAACCGGTTTCCAGTCCGAAAATTTTCCATCCACCACCACCCTCTGTCTTCTGTTAGATAGCCAGTTACCTATCCAATTGGCCAAACTTCCCTCTATCCCACACATCCTTACTTTCTTCATAAGCCGACCATGGGGGACTTTATCAACGCCTTACTAAAATCCATGTACATGGCATCAGTATTTGCCCAAACCACAGGGATTACACAAAAAAACAAGCAACAGTACAGCACGAACAGACCTTCTGCCCTCCAAGCCTGCGCCAATCATGATGCTTGCCTAAACTAAAACCGTATGCACTTAGAGTCTGTATCCTTCCATTCCCATCCTATTCATGTATTCGTCTAGTTGCCCCTTAAATGCCGTGATCGTACCTGCTCCCACCACCTCCCCGGGCAATGCGTACCAGACATTCACCACCCTCTTGTAAAAAACTTGCCTCGCATATCTCCTCTAAACTTTTCCCCACGCACCTTAAACCTATGTCCCCTTGCACTTGACTTTTCCACCCTAGGAAAGAGCATCTGACTATCCACGCTGTCCATGCCACTCATAATCTTGTAAACCTCTATCAGGTCACCCCTCAATCTCTGTCGTTCCAGTGAGAACAAAGCAAGTTTATCTCCTCAAAGCTAATACCCTCCAGACCAGGCAACATCCTGGTAAACCTCTTCTGCACCCTCTCCACATCCATCTGGTAGTGTGGCGACCAGAATTGTACACAATATTCTAAATGAGGCTAACTAAGGTTCTGTATGGCTGCAGCATGACCTGCCAATATTTATACTTAATACGCCGACCGATGAAGACAGGCATGCTGTATGCCTTCTCGACTAGCTTATCCATCTGTGTTGCCACTTTCAGTGATCGGTGGACATGTACGCCCAGATCTCTCTGCCTGTCAATACTCCTAAGGGTTCTACCATTTACTGTAGAATTCTTACATGCATTGAATCTTCCAAAGTTCATTACCTCACACTTGTCCAGATTAAACTCCATCTGCCATTTCTCCGCCCAAGTCTTCAACCAGTCTATATCTTGCTGTATCCTCTGACAATCCTCTTCACTATCTGCAACTCCACCAATTTTTGTGTCCTCTGCGAACGTACTAATCAGACCAGCTATATGTTCTCCAAGTCATTTATATACATAGAACAAAGAACAGTACAGCACAGGAAACAGGCCCTTCGGCCCTCCAAGCCTGTGACGCTCCTTGGTCCAACTAGACCAATCGTTTGTATCCCTCCATTCCCAGGCTGCTCATGTGACTATCCAGGTAAGTCTTAAACGATGTCAGCGTGCCTGCCTCCACCACCCTACTTGGCAGCGCATTCCAGGCCCCCACCACCCTCTGTGTAAAAAACATCCCTCTGATATCTGAGTTATACTTTGCCCCTCTCACCTTGAGCCCGTGACCCCCCGTGAACGTCACTTCTGATCTGGGAAAAAGCTTCCCACCATTCACCCTATCTATCCCCTTCATAATCTTGTACACCTCTATTAGATCTCCCCTCATTCTCCGTCTTTCCAGTGAGAACAACCCCAGTTTACCCAATCTCTCCTCATAGCTAAGACCCTCCATACCAGGCAACATCCTGGTAAACCTTCTCTGCACTCTCTCCAATGCCTCCACGTCCTTCTGGTAGTGCGGCAACCAGAACTGGACGCAGTACTCCAAATGTGGGTTTACCAAAGAGGGGGACTTGATGGATGAGGAGCATAGGGTAGTGTGTGTGGATGTTCTGGGTCATGTCGATATCAAAAAGGAGTAGGTGTTGGGCATCTTAAAAAAACATTAAAGTGGATAAGTCCTTAGTGCCTGATGGGATCTACCCCACAATGCTGAGGGAGGCAAGTGCAGAAATTGCTGGGGCTTGACAGAAATCTTTGTATCCCCATTGGCTACAGGTGAAGTCCCAGAGGATTGGGGGATAGCCAATGTTGTTCCTTTGTTTAAGAAGGACAGCAGGGATAATCCAGGCTTCACAGGGGTCACGCCAACCCGCCCAGTCCACAGGGGTCACGCCAACCCGCCCAGTCCACAGGGGTCGCACCAACATATGAACAAATGTCCCAGAACTCATCCCTATGGAAGACCGCTAGTCACAACCTTCCATTCAGAAAAGCACCCCTCTACTGCTACGCTCTGTCTTTTATTCCCAAGCCAGTCCCACATATTCATCTTGCCAGCTCTCCTCTGATCCCGTGTGACTTTACCTTTTGTACCAGTCTACCATGAGGTACCTTGTCAAAGGCTTTACTGAAGTCCACGTATACAACATCCATTGCCTTTCCTTCATCTACCATCTTCATCAGTTCCTCGAAAAAAAAATCAGATTAGTGAGGTGTGACCTCCCCTTCACAAAACCATGCTGTCTATCACTAATAAGTCCATTTGTTTCCAAATGTGAGTAAATCCTGTCCCTAAGAATATTTTCCAATAATTTCTCCACCACTAACGTAAGGCTCACCAGCCTATAATTTCCTGGATTATCCCTGCTGTCCTTCTTAAACAAAGGAACAACATTGGCTATCCCCCAGTCCTCTGGGACTTCACCTGTAGCCAATGGGGATACAGAGATTTCTGTCAAGCCCCAGCAATTTCTGCACTTGCCTCCCTCAGCATTGTGGGGTAGATCCCATCAGGCACTAAGGACTTATCCACTTTAATGTTTTTTTAAGATACCCAACACCTACTCCTTTTTGATATCGACATGACCCAGAACATCCACACACACTACCCTATGCTCCTCATCCATCAAGTCCCCCTCTTTGGTGAATACTGAGGCAAAGTATTCATTTTGTATCTCTCCCATTTCCTCCGTTTCCAAGCATAGATTCCCTCTGCCCACCGGCCCAGCCCACTGGGGCCAGGCCCACCGGCCCAGCCCACTGGCCCAGCCCACTGGCCCCAGGCCCACCGGCCCAGCCCACTGGGGCCAGGCCCACCGGCCCAGCCCACTGGCCCCAGGCCCACCGGCCCAGCCCACTGGCCCAGCCCACTGGCCCCAGGCCCACCGGCCCAGCCCACGGGGGCCAGGCCCACCGGCCCAGCCCACTGGTGTCAGGCCCACCGGCCCAGCCCACTGGTGTCAGGCCCACCGGCCCAGCCCACTGGGGTCACGCCAACCCGCCCAGTCCACTGGGGCCAGGCCCACCGGCCCCGCCCACTGGGGTCAGGCCCACCTGCCCCAGGCCCACCGGCCCAGCCCATTGGTGTCAGGCCCACCGGCCCAGCCCACTGGGGTCACGCCAACCCGCCCAGTTCACAGGGGTCACGCCAACCCGCCCAGCCCACTGGGGTCACGTCAACCCGCCCAGCCCACTGGGGTCACGTCAACCCGCCCAGCCCACTGGGGTCACGTCAACCCGCCCAGCCCACTGGGGTCACGTCAACCCGCCCAGTCCACAGGGGTCGCACCAACCCGCCCAGCCCACAGGGGTCGCACCAACCCGCCCAGCCCACTGGGGTCACGTAAACCCGCCCAGCCCACTGGGGTCACGTCAACCCGCCCAGCCCACTGGGGTCACGCCAACCCACCCAGCCCACAGGGGTCACGTCAACCCGCCCAGCCCACTGGGGTCACGCCAACCCGCCCAGTCCACAGGGGTCACGCCAACCGGCCCAGCCCACTGGTGTCAGGCCCACCGGCCCAGCCCACTGGGGTCACGCCAACCCGCCCAGTCCACTGGGGCCAGGCCCACCGGCCCAGCCCACTGGGGTCAGGCCCACCGGCCCCGCCCACTGGGGTCAGGCCCACCGGCCCCAGGCCCACCGGCCCTGCCCACTGGGGTCAGGCCCACCGGCCCCAGGCCCACCGGCCCAGCCCACTGGTGTCAGGCCCACCGGCCCAGCCCACTGGGGTCACGCCAACCCGCCCAGTCCACAGGGGTCACGCCAACCCGCCCAGCCCACTGGGGTCACGTCAACCCGCCCAGCCCACTGGGGTCACGTCAACCCGCCCAGCCCACTGGGGTCACGTCAACCCGCCCAGCCCACTGGGGTCGCACCAACCCGCCCAGCCCACAGGGGTCGCACCAACCCGCCCAGCCCACTGGGGTCACGTCAACCCGCCCAGCCCACTGGGTCACGTCAACCCGCCCAGCCCACTGGGGTCACGCCAACCCACCCAGCCCACAGGGGTCACGTCAACCCGCCCAGCCCACTGGGGTCACGTCAACCCGCCCAGCCCACTGGGGTCACGTCAACCCGCCCAGTCCACAGGGGTCACGCCAACCCGCCCAGTCCACAGGGGTCGCACCAACCCGCCCAGTCCACAGGGGATACACAAACCTGCCCGTCCCCAGGGGGTACAACACCTGCCCAACCCATAAGGATTACACCAACAAGGCAAAAAGCCATTACTGCAACTCATGCAATTCTTAAAGAACATTTTTTTGCTTTAAAGTGGTCAAGACAAAAACTTTGCAAACATACCGTGCAATGCAATTGATGATCTTCTTCTAAATTAACAGGAACAAAAAGGTTCCCGCTGTCACTCTATATTGCCATCAGAACACATGCCTATTGATGTGGTTTCTTCATCAGATGCAGCCAGCACTTTTAGCAGCAGAACAGCAATTCAGTTGAGCAAAAAAGACAAAAAAGGTACAAGTCCCAGAAGCGACAGGCACAGTTTTCATTTCTTTCAAAAAATTAAAACTTTTTTTAATGAACTCCACTTCCTTCAGTTCAATGTAGAGTGAATTTCATTCCCACAAATTTTAGAACTGCAGGTGCAAGAGGTGTAGAAGAGAGCCTGGAGGCCATGTTTCCACTCGAGAGGAGCTTCGATATTATGTGCATGACAAAACTTTGTCAAGACAACTTTGCCTGCTGGAGAAAGCTAGTTGACTTAAAACATTGCACTTTGTAAAGGCAAGTCCATTTAGCTCAGCAGTAGCGCTCACAGTACATCAGATCCCTTTGTCCCCATTCACTCAGGAAGAGGTCAGTCAAATGTCTCCTTTGTTTAAAAAAAACACACAAATCACGAGCCAGAAGTAACCCTAATTATCTTGAAAGTTAGAGATTCTCTTGTTTACTGATGAACGAATGAAAGCATTGACTCTGCTTATTTTCAACAGCTCAGTTTCATATTAAAACAGGTCTAGAATTCAGCAGGAGCTTTTTGGCTACAAAAGACTTCACCTGCTGTCAAGGTCATTCATTAAATCTTGCCCAAATTTGTTTTTTGTGCGCTAGCAGGTATTTCCCACAATTACGTATTTAGCTGCTGCACTTGTTCTCTGCATCATTACTAGCAGGTGAATGAACAGTTTTGTTTGATAGCAGTTCATCGATATCGTCATCATCAAAGCCACGAAACGTGGAGGTGTCACTTTCAGATGTTGCACCAAACAAGTCCTCTGCACTGCCCAAGTCCAGATCCTTTACGATTCCTTGTCCCAAATTAGCTAACATGTATGTTGATGTACATATCAGCACATGGGTTCAGCATTACACACACACAAAATGAAAAGATAAAAAAAATCAATCATAAATCCTACCTCTAAAACCTCCTATGCCAACAAAAATCCTCAGCTCTTAATCTCAGACCCTGTTATTAAACAGTCAGCGAAAGGGTTAAAATCCAACCAAAAGATCGTAATAAACATCCCTTTAACTTAATTGGTTCGGAAGCAAGTAGAAAAATCTAACAATTCTCTGAAATGAAGTTAACCCACATTATTTTTTTAAAAACACAAGCATATTTGAAACAAGTCAGTCAGCTTTGATGTATAAATATTTCAGATTCAAACTAGACTTCTTTTTCTGGAAATAATATTTGGTGAGAAGCATGGTAGAAATTCACAGTATCCTGAGGTTATAAAGATTTAAACATACTTCAAAACAGTTGGGACATTTGTGTCTCAATCATAGAAACCCTGCAGTGCAGAAGGAGGCCATTCGGCCCATCGAGTCTGCACCGACCACAATCCCACCCAGGCCCTACCCCCACATATTTTACCCGCTAATCCCTCTAACCTACGCATCCCAGGACTCTAAGGGGCAGTTTTTTTAACCTGGCCAATCAATCTAACCCACACATCTTTGGACTGTGGGAGGAAACTGGAGCACCCGGAGGAAACCCACGCAGACACGAGGAGAATGTGCAAACTCCACACAGACAGTGACCCGAGCCGGGAATCGAACCCGGGACCCTGGAGCTGTGAAGCAGCAGTGCTAACCACTGTGCTACCGTGCCGCCCGTCTGTTTTAATTCTCACGAACTACCATTCTACTATTTCTATTTTTGTTTTTAAATCCTGGGACATTCAAAAACAGAAAGATTGGTAAAAGTTCAAGGATAGTTTTAATACAAGGTTACACCCACAATGTTGCCTTGTCTTTCTCTCTCAGGTGCTCTTTAGCCTTCTGTGCTTTTCCAGTATTTTTCCTAAATTGACTTCATATCTTTGGCTTGTTTGTTTGTTTTTCTATTCCAACTTCTAGCAGTCTGAGTTAAGGTGCAACCACAACAATGAACTTGCACAAGTAGTAGCCTCAGTAGCATGTTCAGATGGCGGCAGGGTGGTGACAGGGGGGTGAGAGAGTCAGAGAGTAGCTAAAATTCTGATGCTAAGATTCTGTGCATCAATTCAAGTGCCTTGGTTTTGTTTGAATAGAAAGGATAGATGGGAGAGTATAATCCAAAAAATAAAAATATTGCTGCTTTTAGAATTTACTTTGGTGCAATATTAAATTATTTTTTTATTAACTTATGACTTTCACTGATGGCGATATCATAGTAGTGAAGAAACAGGGAGCAGAGCTTAAAAATTAAGTTAAACAGGATTGTTGTCTTTATCTTGCTCTGTATTGCACACAAAGCTCAAAGGAGACTTGAGTTCTATCTTATACTCTACCCAATTAAACAAAAAAAGCTGTTGACGTCAGGAGGGGCCAAAGTTTCACTAACCGTTTAACAGTCAATAATCACAGAATGAGTGTGAAGACAAATTATTAGGTAATTTCAAAATTTGATCTCGATTTGTCCAAAAACAGACAGTGCAAATAGGCTATGGAACAATACATTTAAAAGATGTATTTTCATGATCCTTACTTTTAAGAAAAAGTTCAAATAGCCTGACATTTAATCTGCAAACTCTCATTTTCTAATTTTGCATCATATGAATTTACTTTGAGTACTATATATGTTCATTATCTGCAAACTTTAGTGTCACTAATTCACTCAAAACGCATTTCAGCTATTTGCATAGATATTTGCATGGCACATCAATTTAAAGAAAGCTGCAAATATTAACACTTCAAGGCACTCATCAGTTTTGTTTTGACAATGCAGCAGTAGCACTATGCGCCTCCTTGATCCCATGGTAATCAAGCATGTACTGACAGCAGCAAGAACTGGCCTAATCAGTGATCAAGTTCATGGGTTCATCTTATAGCTCATTTGATAGAATTCCATGGATACACCTACCAGAACGCTCACAGTCTGAGCACGAGACCAGCTCCTCAGTCCTGCCTGTTTTCTTGTTCATATTCGACCCACCAAGACAGAAGTAACAGTAATTATTGGAAATGACCATCCCATCTGGGCCTTTCTGAGCTGCATGTATAACATGGGTACAAAGTTAGAATGCAAGTTCACAAACTAACGACCAAATTAAACTATAATTTTACAATTAGAACAACTGAAACAATTTGGAACCCTGACCCCCTCAAAAATCTGTTTTCATCCTTATTTTCAACTCAAGCATATGCTCATGGAAAGCTAAAGGAAAAAACCGTGATGATTGAATATTGCAAGTTTCATGCTTCTAATAAAACAGGTATATTATTGGCAGCATGATTTTTGTACAATCTTCCCTTTGATAGACGATTTCTGACTAGTGGTGTACCTCCGGGGTCAGTGCTGGGCCCATTGCTGTTTGTTATCTATATCAACAATTTCGATGAGAATGTACAAGGCATGATCACTGAGTTTGTAGATGACGCTAAACTAGGTGGCATTGTAGACCGTGAGGAAGATTATCCAAAATTGCAGCAGGATCTTGATCAGGTGGGGAAGTCGACAAGAAATGGCAAATGGAGTTCAATACAGATAAGTGTGAGCTGTTACATTTTGGAAAGTCAAATCAAAGTAGGACTTTCACGATGAATGATAGGACCAGAGGGAGTATCAGTGGAACAGAGGGATACTCTCCTTGTATTTATTGATCTACATTGGCTCCAGGCCCAGTAATACATTGGTTTGAAAATTTTCATTTTGTTTTCATATCCCTCCAAGAATCATAGAATCAATGGCACAGAGACAAATCCTTTGGCCCAAACTGGTCCATGGCAACGTAAAAGCCCATCTAAGCTAACCCCATTTGGCTGCATTTGGTCCATAGTCCTCAACCTTTCCTATCCATGTATCTGTCCAAATGTCTTTTAAATGTTGTCAATGTCCCTGCCTCAACCACTTCCTCTGGCAGCTTATTTGACTTAAGTACCATTCTCTGTGTAAAAACGTTGCTCCTCAGGTTCCCATTAATTTTTTCCCCTCTTAACTTAAACTTATGCCCTCTAGTTCTCAATTCCCCAACTCTGGGAAAACGACTGAGAGTATACACCCTATCCATGCATCTCATGGTCTGTACACCTCTAAGATCACCCTTCAGTCTCCTGTGCTTCAAAGAAAATAGTCCTAGCCTGTCCAATCTCTCCCTATATAACTCAGTCCCGAGTCCTGGCAACATTCTTGTAAATCTCTTCTGCACTCTCTCCAGTTTAATAATGTCTTTCCTATAGCAAGGCGGCCAAAACTGAACACAATACTCCAGCTGCGGCCTCACCAACGTCCTGTGCAACTGCAACATAACTTCTCAACTTCTATACTCAATGCCCTGACTGATGAAGGCCAGCATGCCAAAAGCTTTCTTTATTGCCCTGTCTACCTGTGACTCCACCTTAGAGAACCATGCACCTGAACTCCAAGGTCCCTCTGTTCCATGATACTCCCTATGGTCCTACCATTCATCGTGAAAGTCCTACTTTATTTGACTTTCCAAAATGCAACAGCTCGCACTTATCTGTATTGAACTCCATTTGCCATTTCTCGGTCGACTTCCCCACCTGATCAAGATCCTGCTGCAATTTTGGATAACCTTCCTCACGATCTACAATGCCACCTAGTTTAGTGTCATCTACAAACTCACTGATCATGCCTTGTACATTCTCATCGTTGATATAGATAACAAACAGCAATGGGCCCAGCACTGACCCCTGAGGCACACCACGAGTCACAGGCCTCCAGTTCGACAAACATCCTTCCACCATAACCCTCTGCTTCCTACCATCAAGCCACTTGCATATCCAAATTGCCAGCTCTCCCTGGATTCCATATGATCTAACCTTCCAAAGCAGGTTACCATGTGGAACTTTATCAAAGGCTTTACTGAAGTCCATATAGACTATGTCTACTGCCCTGCCCTCATCAACCTTCCTGGCCACTTCATCAAAGAGCTCTAACAAATTTGTAAGGCATGATCTCCCAAGCACAAAGCCATGCTGACTACTCCTAATCAAACACTGTCTTTCCAAATACCTGTATATCTTATCCCTCAGAATACTATTTTCACCTCCCAGTGTCGGTAATCTCTCCTGGCCCTGCAATCTTCCAAGATTTTTGCAGCTGTCCACTTTGTCCTTGTACGTTATATGTTTCTATTGTTCCACCATGCTTTCAAGTGTTAAGATCATAAGCTCCTGAATTCTCTTCTTAAACCTCACTGCCTCTCTACATCACTTTCCTTACTTAAGACCCTTCATCAGTTCCAATATCTTCCAATGTAACTTGGTGCTCCATTTTGTTTGATAAGGTTCCTGTGAAATGTTTTGGGATGTTTTACATTAAAGGGTGCAGTATAAATGTGAGTTGTTCTTGCTGTTGGACAAGAATTAAAGATTCAGTGGCAGCAAGACAGAGAGTAAATTAGTGCAAAATGTTTGCTCCACAAATCCTTGAAGGTGGCAACACAGGTGGAGAAGGTGGTGAAGAAGGCATATGGTATGCTTGCCTTTATAGGATGGGGTATAGAGTATAAAAGCTGGAGTCTGATGATGCAGCTGTATAGAACGCTGGTTAGGCCACATTTGGAGTACTGCGTCCAGTTCTGGTCACCGCACTACCAGAAGGACGTGGAGGCGTTAGAGAGAGTGCAGAGAAGATTTACCAGGATATTGCCTGGTATGGAGGGTCTTAGCTATGAGGAGAGATTGGGTAAACTTGGGTTGTTCTCCCTGGAAAGACGGAGAATGAGGGGAGATCTAATAGAGGTGTACAAGATTATGAAGGGGATAGATAGGGTGAACGGTGGGAAGCTTTTTCCCAGATCAGAAGTGACGTTCACGAGGGGTCACGGGCTCAAGGTGAGAGGGGCGAAGTATAACTCAGATATTAGAGGGATGTTTTTTACACAGAGGGTGGTGGGGGCCTGGAATGCGCTGCCAAGTAGGGTGGTGGAGGCAGGCACGCTGACATCGTTTAAGACTTACCTGGATAGTCACATCATAGAAATCATAGAAACCCTACAGTGTAGAAGGAGGCCATTCGGCCCATCGAGTCTGCATGGACCACAATCCCACCCAGGCCCTACCCCCACATATTTTACCCGCTAATGTACGCATCTCAGGACTCGAAGGGGCAATTTTTAACCTGGCCAATAAACCTAACCCGCACATCTTTGGACTGTGGGAGGAAACCGGAGCACCCGGAGGAAACCCACGCAGACACGAGGAGAATGTGCAAACTCCACACAGACAGTGACCCGAGCCGGGAATCGAACCCGGGACCCTGGAGCTGTGAAGCAGCAGTGCTAACCACTGTGCTACCGTGCTGCCACATGAGCAGCCTGGGAATGGAGGGATACAAACGATTGGTCTAGTTGGACCAAGGAGCGGCACAGGCTTGGAGGGCCGAAGGGCCTGTTTCCTGTGCTGTACTGTTCTTTGTTCTTTGTTTTAGACTGACAATAGATAGTATGTGCTCACCACACTATGATCAACTTGGTAAGACTGAGCACAATGACAGCTTCACAAACCTTGAATCAACAGTTACCAGCAACCTATCCCATGATGCTGAAATTAGCACCAGGATTGTCAAGGCTGCAGATGACATGCCAAAGTTAAGAAACTGAGTCAAACAACAGACTAACCAAAAATAAAAAGTTCCGTGAGTACCAGGCTCACATTCGCAGCAACCTCCTTTACAATAGTGAGGCATGGGCAACTTTTAAAAAAAAATTCACTCATGGGATGCGGATGTTGCTGGTTGGGCCATATTTATTGCCCATCACTAGTTGCCCTTGAGAAGGTGGTAGTGAGCCACCTTCTTCAACCGCTGTCATCCTTGTAGTGTAGGTAGACCCAGAGTGCTGCTGAGAGGGAGTTCCAGGATTTTGATCCAGTGACTTTGATATAGTTCCAGGTCAGGATAGTGTAGCTTGGAGGGGAACTTGCAGTGGTGTTCCAATGCATCTGCTGTCCTCGTCCTTCTGTTAGAGGTCACGGGTTTAGAAGGTGCTGTTGAATGAGCCATTGAATGAGCCTTGGTGAGTTGCTTCAGTGCATCTCATGGATGGTATACGGTGCTGCTACTGTTCATTGGTGATGCAGGGAGTGAAAGTTTATTGTGGTGGAAGGGATAGCAATCAAGCAGGCTGCTTTGTCTTGAACTGTGTCTAACTTGAGTATTGTTGGAGCTGCACTCACACAGGCAAGTGTACAGTATTCCATTACTCTCATGACTTGTTCCTGCTGGATGTTGGGCAGGTTTTTTGGAGGTGAGCAACTTGCCACAGAATTCCCAGTCTCAAACCTGCTCTTGCAGCCATGGTATTTATATGGCTAATCCAGTTCTGTTTCTGGTCAATAGTAACACCCAGGATGTTGATAGTGGGAGATTCAGCAATGATAATGCAATTGAATGTCAAGATGTGATGGCTAGGCTCTATCTTGTTGGGTATGGTCATTGCCTGGTACAAATTGCATGGCACAAATGTTGTCCAGAAACATGGTGCAAATGGACAGGGACTGCTTCAGTATCGGTGCAGTGGTGAATGGTGCTGAACATTGTGTAATCATCACGAACATAACACTTCAGACCTTGTGGTGGAAGGAATCATTGATGAAATAGCTGAAGATGGCTGAGAAGAAGACATCACCCTGAAGAACTTTTGCAGCAGTGTTCTGGGATGAGATGTTTGACCTCCAACAACCACAAGCATTTTCCTTTGTACTAGGTATGACTCCAAACAGTGTTCTGTAGAAGGGTGAAGTGGACTCAAAATGTTTCGCACTCCATGGATGCTGCCAGATCTACTGGGTTTGTTCAGCATTTTCTGTTTTTATTTCAGATTTCCAGCATCTGCAATATTTTGCTTTTATTTTAATGAAATGTTTTCCCTTGATTCACATTGACATGAATTTTGCTTGGGCTCCTTAATGCCACACTGGGCTAAATGCTGCCTTGATGACAAGGGAGTGACTGACTTCATGGGGGTCAGTTAGTTTAGTTGGCTGGATAGCTGGTTTTTGATGCACCGCAGCGGGTTCATATCCCATTCTGGCTGAGGTGTGGTGAGAAGGTCCGCCTTGCCATTTGCCTGAGATGTGGTGATTCTCAGGTTAAATCACCACCAGTCAGCTCGCCCCCATCAAAGCGGAGAGCAGCCTATGGTCATCTGGGACAATGGTGACTTATCTTACTTCACCTACGGCACGGTAGCACAGTGGTTAGCACTGCTGCTTCACAGCTCCAGGGTCCCGGGTTCGATTCCCGGCTCGGGTCACTGTCTGTGTGGAGTTTGCACATTCTCCTCGTGTCTGCGTGGGTTTCCTCCGGGTGCTCCGGTTTCCTCCCACAGTCCAAAGATGTGCGGGTTAGGTTGATTGGCCAGGTTAAAAATTGCCCCTTAGAGTCCTGGGATGTGTAGGTTAGAGGGATTAGCAGGTAAATATGTGGGGGTAGGGCCTGGGTGAGATTGTGGTCGGTGCAGACTCGATGGGCCGAATGGCCTCCTTCTGCACTGTAGGGTTTCTATGATTTCTACCTCTTTTGTCCATGGCTCGACCAAGGCTGAAATGAGGTCAGCTGAGTGGCCCTGGCAGAAGCCAAACTGAGGGTAAGTGAGCAGGTTATTGTTGAGTATCAGAAAACACTTTCCATCACTTTGTTGATGACCAAGAGTAGACTGATAGGGCAGTGATTGGCCAGGTTGGACTTGTCCTGCTTTTTGTGGACAGGACATAGCTGGGACATTTTCCAAGTAGATGCCATTATTGTGGCTGTACTGGAACTGCTGTGCGAGGGGAGCGGCTAGTTCTGGAGCACAAGTCATTAGTACCATTGCAGGAATGATGTTAGGGCCCATAGCCTTTGCAGGAACCAGGACCTTCATTTATTTCTAGATATCACATTGAACGAATCAAGTTGGCCTCACCCTCCTACACCCTCCTTCAGCCTCATACAACCTATTTCACCCTCATACACTCTCCTTCACCCTCTTACACCCTCATTCACCCTCTTACACCCTCATACACCCTCATTCACCCTCTTACACTCTCCTACACTCTGCTTCACCCACCTACACCCTCTTACACTCTCCTTCACCCTCATACACCCTCTTACAGCCTCATACACCCTCCTTCACCGTCTTACACCCTCCGTCACCATCTTACAACCTCCTTCACCCTCATACACCCTGCTTCACCCTCATACACCCTTCTACACCCTCCTTCACCCTCTTACACCCTCATACACCCTGCTTCACCCTCCTTCACCCTCCTTCACCCTTATACACCCTGCTTCACCCTCATACACCCTGCTTCACCCTCATACACCCTGCTTCACCCTCCTTCACCCTCCTTCACCCTCCTTCACCCTCCTTCACCCTCCTTCACCCTCCTTCACCCTCCTTCACCCTCATACACCCTGCTTCACCCTCATACACCCTGCTTCACCCTCATACACCCTGCTTCACCCTCAAACACCCTGCTTCACCCTCATACACCCTGCTTCACCCTCATACACCCTGCTTCACCCTCATACACCCTGCTTCACCCTCATACACCCTGCTTCACCCTCATACACCCTGCTTCACCCTCATACACCCTGCTTCACCCTCATACACCCTGCTTCACCCTCATACACCCTGCTTCACCCTCATACACCCTGCTTCACCCTCATACACCCTGCTTCACCCTCATACACCCTGCTTCACCCTCATACACCCTGCTTCACCCTCATACACCCTGCTTCACCCTCATACACCCTGCTTCACCCTCATACACCCTGCTTCACCCTCATACACCCTGCTTCACCCTCATACACCCTGCTTCACCCTCATACACCCTGCTTCACCCTCATACACCCTGCTTCACCCTCATACACCCTGCTTCACCCTCATACACCCTGCTTCAGCCTCATACACCCTGCTTCAGCCTCATACACCCTGCTTCACCCTCATACACCCTGCTTCACCCTCTTACACACTCGTACACCCTCCTCCACCCTCCATCACCCTCCATCATCCTCCTTCACCCTCCTTCACCCTCCTACACCCTGCTTCACCCTCATACACCCTGCTTCACCCTCATACACCCTGCTTCACCCTCATACACCCTGCTTCACCCTCATACACCCTGCTTCACCCTCATACACCCTGCTTCACCCTCCATCACCCTCCTTCACCCTCCTTCACCCTCATACACCCTCATACACCCTCATACACCCTGCTTCACCCTCATACACCATGCTTCACCCTCATACACCCTGCTTCACCCTCATACACCCTGCTTCACCCACATACACCCTGCTTCACCCTCATACACCCTGCTTCACCCTCATACACCCTCCTTCACCCTCATACACCCTGCTTCACCCTCTTACACACTCGTACACCCTCCTCCACCCTCATACACCCTCCTCCACCCTCATACACCCTGCTTCACCCTCATACACCCTGCTTCACCCTCATACACCCTGCTTCACCCTCATACACACTGCTTCACCCTCATACACACTGCTTCACCCTCATACACCCTGCTTCACCCTCATACACCCTGCTTCACCCTCATACACCCTCCTTCACCCTCCTTCACCCTGCTTCACCCTCCTTCACCCTGCTTCACCCTCATACACCCTGCTTCACCCTCATACACCCTGCTTCACCCTCATACACCCTGCTTCACCCTGCTTCATCCTCACACACCCTGCCACACCCTGCTTCACCCTCACACACACTGCTTCACCCTCACACACCCTGCTTCACCCTCATACACCCTGCTTCACCCTCTTACACACTCGTACACCCTCCATCACCCTCCTTCACCCTCCATCACCCTCCTTCACCCTCATACACCCTCATACACCCTCATAAACCCTCATACACCCTGCTTCACCCAGCTTCACCCTGCTTCACCCACATAGACCCTGCTTCACCCACATAGACCCTGCTTCACCCTCATACACCCTGCTTCACCCTCATACACCCTGCTTCACCCTCATACACCCTGCTTCACCCTCATACACCCTGCTTCACCCTCATACACCCTGCTTCACCCTCTTACACACTCGTACACCCTCCTGCACCCTCCATCACCCTCCTTCACCCTCCTTCACCCTCCTTCACCCTCCTACACCCTGCTTCACCCTCATACACCCTGCTTCACCCTCATACACCCTGCTTCACCCTCATACACCCTGCTTCACCCTCATACACCCTGCTTCACCCTCATACACCCTGCTTCACCCTCATACACCCTGCTTCACCCTCATACACCCTCATACACCCTGCTTCACCCTCATACACCCTGCTTCACCCTCATACACCCTGCTTCACCCTCATACACCCTCATACACCCTGCTTCACCCTCATACACCCTGCTTCACCCTAATACACCCTGCTTCACCCTGCTTCACCCTCATACACCCTGCCTCACCCTCATACACCCTGCTTCACCCTCATACACCCTGCTTCACCCTCATACACCATGCTTCACCCTCATACACCCTCAAACACCCTGCTTCACCCTCATACACCCTCATACACCCTGCTTCACCCTCATACACCCTGCTTCACCCTCATACACCCTCATACACCCTGCTTCACCCTCCTTCACCCTCCTTCACCCTCTTGCACCCTCCTTCACCCTCTTGCACCCTCCTTCACCCTCTTGCACCCTCCTTCACCCTCTTGCACCCTCCTTCACCCTCTTGCACTCTCCTTCACCCTCTTGCACTCTCCTTCACCCTCTTGCACTCTCCTTCACCCTCGTACACTCTCCTTCACCCTCGTACACTCTCCTTCACCCTCGTACACTCTCCTTCACCCTCGTACACTCTCCTTCACTCTCTTACACTCTCCTTCTCCCTCTTACACTCTCCTTCACCCTCTTACACTCTCCTTCACCCTCTTACACTCTCCTTCAACCTCTTACACGCTCCTTCACCCTCTTACAGCCTCTTTCACCCTCTGACACCCTCCTTCACCCACCTTCACCCTCTGACACCCTCCTTCACCCTCATACACCCTCGTACACTCTCCTTCACCCAACTACACCCACTGACACCCTCATACACCCTGCTTCGCCCGCTTACACTCTCCTTCACCCTCTTACACTCTCCTTCACCCTCTTACGCTCTCCTTCACCCTCTTACACTCTCCTTCACCCTCTTACACTCTCCTTCACCCTCTTACACTCTCCTTCACCCTCCGACACCCTCCGACACCCTCTTACACTCTCCTTCACCCTCTTACACGCTCCTTCACCCTCTTACACCCTCTGACAACCTCCTTCACCCTCCTACACTCTCCTTCACCCTCTTACACGCTCCTTCACCCTCTTACAACCTCTTTCACGCTCGTACACTCTCCTTCACCCTCGTACACTCTCCTTCACCCTCGTACACTCTCCTTCACCCTCGTACACTCTCCTTCACCCTCGTACACTCTCCTTCACCCTCGTACACTCTCCTTCACCCTCATACACTCTCCTTCACCCTCGTACACTCTCCTTCACCCTCTTACACTCTCCTTCACCCTCTTACACTCTCCTTCACCCTCTTACACTCTCCTTCACCCTCTTACACTCTCCTTCACCCTCTTACACTCTCCTTCACCCTCTTACACTCTCCTTCACCCTCTTACACGCTCCTTCACCCTCTTACAGCCTCTTTCACCCTCTGACACCCTCCTTCACCCACCTTCACTGGAATTGTTATAGCTCTAGCTCGTTAGAGGGGCCAGTTTTTGTTCAAAGCGTGCAGGAAGGTTTTTTGACTCAGTATGTAGACAGGCCAACTAGAGGTGAGGCTATATTGGATCTGGTGCTGGGAAATGAGCCAGACCAGGTGCTAGACTTGGAAGTTGGTGTGCATTTTGGTGATAGTGACCACAATTCGGTTACGTTCACCTTAGTGATGGAAAGGGATAGGCATGAACCTCGGGCCAGTGGTTTTAGCTGGGGGAAGGGTAATTATGAGGCTATTAGGAGAGAATTAGGAAACATAGGTTGGACTAGGAGATTACAGGGACTGGGAACGTCCGACATGTGGAGTTTTTTCAAGGAGCAGCTACTGCGAGTCTGTGATAGGTATGTCCCTGTCAGGCAAGGAGGAATTGGTAGGGCTAGGGAACCGTGGTGCACCAAAAAAGTTTCTTTGTTGGTTAAAAAGAAAAAGGAGGCTTATGTTCGGATGAGACGTGAGCACTCGGGTAGTGCACTAGAAAGCTTTAGATTGGCTAAGAGGGAGTTGAAGAGCGAGCTTAGAAGGGCTAAAAGGGGACATGAGAAGACTTTGGCGGATAGGGTTAAAGAGAATCCTAAGGCGTTCTATAGGTATGTCAAGAACAGAAGGTTGGTTAGGGCAAGTTTAGGGCCAGTTATAGATGGCAGAGGGAAGTTATGTGTGGAACCGGAGGAGATTGGTGAAGCATTGAACCAATATTTCTCTTCGGTGTTCACGCAAGGGGACATGAATATGGCTGAGGAGGACACTGGGTTGCAGGGGAGTAGAATAGACAGTATTACAGTTGATAAGGAGGATGTGCAGGATATTCTGGAGGGTCTGAAAATAGATAAATCCCCTGGTCCGGATGGGATTTATCCAAGGATTCTCTGGGAGGCAAGAGAAGTGATTGCAGAGCCTCTGGCTCTGATCTTCAGGTCGTCGTTGGCCTCTGGTATAGTACCAGAAGATTGGAGGTTAGCGAATGTTGTCCCATTGTTTAAGAAGGGGAACAGAGACTTCCCCGGGAATTATAGACCGGTGAGTCTCACTTCTGTTGTCGGCAAGATGTTGGAAAAAATTATAAGGGATAGGATTTATAGTTATTTGGAGAGTAATGAATTGATAGGTGATAGTCAGCATGGTTTTGTGGCAGGTAGGTCGTGCCTTACTAACCTTATTGAGTTTTTTGAGAAAGTGACCAAGGAGGTGGATGGGGGCAAGGCAGTGGACGTGGTATATATGGATTTTAGTAAGGCGTTTGATAAGGTTCACCATGGTAGGCTTCTGCAGAAAATGCAGATGTATGGGATTGGGGGTGATCTAGGAAATTGGATCAGGAATTGGCTAGCGGATAGGAAACAGAGGGTGGTGGTTGATAGTAAATATTCATCATGGAGTGCGGTTACAAGTGGTGTACCTCAGGGATCTGTTTTGGGGCCACTGCTGTTTGTAATATTTATTAATGATCTGGATGAGGGTATAGTTGGGTGGATTAGCAAATTTGCTGATGACACCAAAGTCGGTGGTGTGGTAGACAGTGAGGAAGGGTGTCGTAGTTTGCAGGAAGACTTAGACAGATTGCAAAGTTGGGCCGAGAGGTGGCGGATGGAGTTTAATGCGGAGAAGTGTGAGGTAATTCACTTTGGTAGGAATAACAGATGTGTTGAGTATAGGGCTAACGGGAGGACTTTGAATAGTGTGGAGGAGCAGAGGGATCTAGGTGTATGTGTGCATAGATCCCTGAAAGTTGGGAATCAAGTAGATAAGGTTGTTAAGAAGGCATATGGTGTCTTGGCGTTTATTGGTAGGGGGATTGAATTTAGGAGTCGTAGCGTTATGTTGCAACTGTACACAACTCTGGTGCGGCCGCACTTGGAGTACTGTGTGCAGTTCTGGTCCCCACATTACAGGAAGGATGTGGAGGCTTTGGAGAGGGTGCAGAGGAGGTTTACCAGGATGTTGCCTGGTATGGAGGGGAGATCCTATGAGGAGAGGCTGAGGGATTTGGGATTGTTTTCGCTGGAAAGGCGGCGGCTAAGAGGGGATCTTATTGAAACATATAAGATGATTAGAGGTTTAGATAGGGTGGATAGTGATAGCCTTTTTCCTCTGATGGAGAAATCCAGCACGAGGGGGCATGGCTTTAAATTGAGGGGGGGTAGTTAGAGAACCGATGTCAGGGGTAGGTTCTTTACCCAGAGGGTGGTGAGGGATTGGAATGCCCTGCCAGCATCAGTTGTAAATGCGCCTAGTTTGGGGGCGTTTAAGAGATCCGTAGATAGGTTCATGGACGAAAAGAAATTGGTTTAGGTTGGAGGGTCACAGTTTTTTTTTTTAACTGGTCGGTGCAACATCGTGGGCCGAAGGGCCTGTTCTGCGCTGTAATGTTCTATGTTCTATGTTCTATGTTCTATGTTCACCCTCTTACACCCTCTGACACCCTCTGACACCCTCTTACACCCTCCTTCACCCTCCTTCACACCCTTACACCCTCTGACACCATCCTTCACCCTCATACACCCTCCTTCACCCTCTTACACTCTCCTTCACCCTCCTTCACACTCCTTCACCCACCTACACTCTCCTTCACCCACCTACACTCTCTTACACCCTCTTACACTCTCCTTCACCCTCATACACCCTGCTTCACGCTCTTACACCCTCCTTCACCCTCATACACACTGGTACACCCTCATTCACTCTCCTTCACTCTCATACACTCTCCTTCACCCTCTTACACTCTCCTTCACCCTCTTACACTCTCCTTCACCCTCTTACACTCTCCTTCACCCTCTTACACTCTCCTTCACCCTCTTACACTCTCCGTCACCCTCTTACACACTCGTACACCCTCCTACACCCTCCTTAACCCACCTACACCCTCCTTCACCCTCCTTCACCCACTTACACTCTCCTTCGCCCTCATACACTCTCCTTCACCCACCTACACCCTCATACACCCTCCTTCACCCTCTTACACTCTCCTTCACCCTCCTACATCCGCTGACACCCGCTGACACCCGCTGACACCCTCCTTCACCCTCCTTCACCCTCTTACACTCTCCTTCACCCTCTTACACTCTCCTTCACCCTCTTACACTCTCCTTCACCCTCTTACACTCTCCTTCACCCTCTTACACTCTCCTTCACCCTCTTACACTCTCCTTCACCCTCCGACACCCTCCTTGACCCTCCTTCACCCTCTTACACTCTCCTTCACCCTCTTACACGCTCCTTCACTCTCTTACACCCTCTGACACTCTCTTACACCCTCCTTTACCCTCATACAACCTCTTTCACCTCATACACTCTGCTTCATCTTACACCCTCCTTCACCCTCCTTCACCCTCATACACTCTCCTTCACCCTCTTACACTCTCCTTCACCCTCCGACACCCTCCTTCACCCTCTTACACTCTCCTTCACCCTCTTACACTCTCCTTCACCCTCTTACACTCTCCTTCACCCTCTTACACTCTCCTTCACCCTCTTACACTCTCCTTCACCCTCTGACACCCTCTGACACTCTCCTTCACCCACCTACACCCTCTGACACCCTCATACACCCTGCTTCGCCCGCTTACACCCTCCTTCACCCTCTTACACCCTCCTTCACCCTCTGACACTCTCCTTCACCCTCTGACACTCTCCTTCACCCTCTGACACTCTCCTTCACCCTCTCACACTCTCCTTCACCCTCTTACACTCTCCTTCACCCTCTTACACTCTCTTTCACCCTCCGACACCCTCTGACACCCTCTGACACCCTCATACACCCTGCTTCGCCCGCTTACACCCTCTGACACCCTCCTTCACCCTCTTACACTCTCCTTCACCCTCCGACACCCTCCTTCACCCTCTTACACTCTCCTTCACCCTCTTACACTCTCCTTCACCCTCTTACAACCTCTTTCACGCTCATACACACTCCGTCACCCTCGTACACCCTCTTGCACCCTCCTTCACCCTCTTACACCCTCTGACACCCTCTTACGCCCTCCATCACCCTCCTTCACCCATCCTTCACCCTCCTTCACCCCCTGACACCCTCTGACACCCTCTGACACCCTCCTTCACCCTCATACACCCTCCTTCACCCTCTTACACTCTCCTTCACCCTCTTACACTCTCCTACACCCTGCTTCACCCTCTTACACACTCGTACTCCCTCCTTCACCCTCATACAACCTCCTTCACCCTCTTACACTCTCCTTCAACCTCTTACACCCTCCTTCACCCTCTTACACACTCGTACACCCTCTTACACTCTCCTTCACCCTCCTACACCCACTGACACCCACTGACACCCACTGACACCCTCCTTCACCCTCCTTCACCCTCCTTCACCCTCTTACACTCTCCTTCACCCTCATACACCGTGCTTCACCCTCTTACACTCTCCTTCACCCTCTTACACACTCCTTCACCCTCTAACACGCTCCTTCACCCTCTTACACGCTCCTTCACCCTCTTACAACCTCTTACACCCCCTTACACCCCCTGACACCCTCATGCACCCTCTTACACTCTCCTTCACCCTCATTCACCCTCCTTCACCCACCTATAACCTCTGACACCCTCATACACCCTGCTTCACCCGCTTACACCCTCTGACAACCTCCTTCACCCTCATACACCCTCATTCACCCTCATTCACCCTCTTACACTCTCCTTCACCCTCTTACACTCTCATTCACCCTCTTACACGCTCCGACACCCTCCGTCACTCTCTGACAACCTCCTTCAACCTCCTTCACCCTCATACACCCTCCTTCACCCTCATACACCCTCCTTCACCCTCTTACACCCTCCTTCACCCTCTTACACCCTCCTTCACCCTCTTACACCCTCCTTCACCCTCTTACACCCTCCTTCACCCTCTTACACTCTCCTTCACCCGCTTTCACCCACCTGCACCCTCCTTCACCCACCTACACCCTCATACACCCTGCTTCACCCTCTTACACACTCGTACACCCTCCTTCACCCTCCTTCACCCTCAGAGACCCTGCTTCATCCTCTTACACACTCGTACTCCCTCCTTCACCCTCATACACCCTCCTTCACCCTCTTACACTCTCCTTCACCCTCTTACACTCTCCTTCACCCTCTTACACTCTCCTTCACCCTCTTACACACTCGTACACCCTCCTACACCCTCCTTAACCCACCTACACCCTCCTTCACCCACTTACACTCTCCTTCACCCTCATACACTCTCCTTCACCCACCTACACCCTCATACACCCTCCTTCACCCTCTTACACTCTCCTTCACCCTCCTACATCCGCTGACACCCGCTGACACCCGCTGACACCCGCTGACACCCGCTGACACCCTCCTTCACCCTCCTTCACCCTCTTACACTCTCCTTCACCCTCTTACACTCTCCTTCACCCTCTTACACTCTCCTTCACCCTCTTACACTCTCCTTCACCCTCCGACACCCTCCTTCACCCTCCGACACCCTCCTTCACCCTCCCTCACCCTCTTAGACTCTCCTTCACTCTCTTACACCCTCTGACAACCTCTGACACTCTCTTACACCCTCCTTTACCCTCATACACTCTCCTTCACCCTCTGACACGCTCCTTCACTCTCTTACACCCTCTGACACCCTCTGACACTCTCTTACACCCTCCTTTACCCTCATACAACCTCTTTCACCTCATACACTCTGCTTCATCTTACACCCTCCTTCACCCTCCTTCACCCTCATACACTCTCCTTCACCCTCTTACACTCTCCTTCACCCTCCGACACCCTCCTTCACCCTCTTACACTCTCCTTCACCCTCTTACACTCTCCTTCACCCTCTTACACACTCCTTCACCCTCTAACACGCTCCTTCACCCTCTTACACGCTCCTTCACCCTCTTACAACCTCTTACACCCCCTTACACCCCCTGACACCCTCATGCACCCTCTTACACTCTCCTTCACCCTCATTCACCCTCCTTCACCCACCTATAACCTCTGACACCCTCATACACCCTGCTTCGCCCGCTTACACCCTCTGACAACCTCCTTCACCCTCATACACCCTCATTCACCCTCATTCACCCTCTTACACTCTCCTTCACCCTCTTACACTCTCATTCACCCTCTTACACGCTCCGACACCCTCCGTCACTCTCTGACAACCTCCTTCAACCTCCTTCACCCTCATACACCCTCCTTCACCCTCATACACCCTCCTTCACCCTCTTACACCCTCCTTCACCCTCTTACACTCTTCTTCATCCTCTTACACCCTCCTTCACCCTCTTACACCCTCCTTCACCCTCTTACACTCTCCTTCACCCGCTTTCACCCACCTGCACCCTCCTTCACCCACCTACACCCTCATACACCCTGCTTCACCCTCTTACACACTCGTACACCCTCCTTCACCCTCAGAGACCCTGCTTCATCCTCTTACACACTCGTACTCCCTCCTTCACCCTCATACACCCTCTTACACTCTCCTTCACCCTCTTACACTCTCCTTCACCCTCTTACACTCTCCGTCACCCTCTTACACACTCGTACACCCTCCTACACCCTCCTTAACCCACCTACACCCTCCTTCACCCTCCTTCACCCACTTACACTCTCCTTCACCCTCATACACTCTCCTTCACCCACCTACACCCTCATACACCCTCCTTCACCCTCTTACACTCTCCTTCACCCTCCTACATCCGCTGACACCCGCTGACACCCTCCTTCACCCTCCTTCACCCTCCTTCACCCTCTTACACTCTCCTTCACCCTCTTACACTCTCCTTCACCCTCTTACACTCTCCTTCACCCTCTTACACTCTCCTTCACCCTCTTACACTCTCCTTCACCCTCTTACACTCTCCTTCACCCTCCGACACCCTCCCTCACCCTCCCTCACCCTCTTAGACTCTCCTTCACCCTCTTACACGCTCCTTCACTCTCTTACACCCTCTGACAACCTCTGACACTCTCTTACACCCTCCTTTACCCTCATACACTCTCCTTCACCCTCTGACACGCTCCTTCACTCTCTTACACCCTCTGACACCCTCTGACACTCTCTTACACCCTCCTTTACCCTCATACAACCTCTTTCACCTCATACACTCTGCTTCATCTTACACCCTCCTTCACCCTCCTTCACCCTCATACACTCTCCTTCACCCTCTTACACTCTCCTTCACCCTCCGACACCCTCCTTCACCCTCTTACACTCTCCTTCACCCTCTTACACTCTCCTTCACCCTCTTACACTCTCCTTCACCCTCTTACACTCTCCTTCACCCTCTGACACCCTCTGACACTCTCCTTCACCCACCTACACCCTCTGACACCCTCATACACCCTGCTTCGCCCGCTTACACCCTCCTTCACCCTCTTACACCCTCCTTCACCCTCTGACACTCTCCTTCACCCTCTGACACTCTCCTTCACCCTCTGACACTCTCCTTCACCCTCTGACACTCTCCTTCACCCTCTTACACTCTCCTTCACCCTCTTACACTCTCCTTCACCCTCTGACACCCTCTGACACTCTCCTTCACCCACCTACACCCTCTGACACCCTCATACACCCTGCTTCGCCCGCTTACACCCTCCTTCACCCTCTTACACCCTCCTTCACCCTCTGACACTCTCCTTCACCCTCTGATACTCTCCTTCACCCTCTGACACTCTCCTTCACCCTCTGACACTCTCCTTCACCCTCTGACACTCTCCTTCACCCTCTTACACTCTCCTTCACCCTCTTACACTCTCTTTCACCCTCCGACACCCTCTGACACCCTCATACACCCTGCTTCGCCCGCTTACACCCTCTGACACCCTCCTTCACCCTCTTACACTCTCCTTCACCCTCCGACACCCTCTGACACCCTCTGACACCCTCCTTCACCCTCTTACACTCTCCTTCACCCTCTTACACTCTCCTTCACCCTCCTTCACCCTCTTACAACCTCTTTCACGCTCATACACACTCCGTCACCCTCGTACACCCTCTTGCACCCTCCTTCACCCTCTTACACCCTCTGACACCCTCTTACGCCCTCCATCACCCTCCTTCACCCATCCTTCACCCTCCTTCACCCCCTGACACCCTCCTTCACCCTCATACACCCTCCTTCACCCTCTTACACTCTCCTTCACCCTCTTACACTCTCCTACACCCTGCTTCACCCTCTTACACACTCGTACTCCCTCCTTCACCCTCATACAACCTCCTTCACCCTCTTACACTCTCCTTCAACCTCTTACACCCTCCTTCACCCTCTTACACACTCGTACACCCTCTTACACTCTCCTTCACCCTCCTACACCCTCCTACACCCTCCTACACCCACTGACACCCACTGACACCCACTGACACCCTCCTTCACCCTCCTTCACCCTCCTTCACCCTCCTTCACCCTCTTACACTCTCCTTCACCCTCATACACCGTGCTTCACCCTCTTACACTCTCCTTCACCCTCTTACACACTCCTTCACCCTCTAACACGCTCCTTCACCCTCTTACACGCTCCTTCACCCTCTTACAACCTCTTACACCCCCTTACACCCCCTTACACCCTCTGACACCCTCATGCACCCTCTTACACTCTCCTTCACCCTCATTCACCCTCCTTCACCCACCTATAACCTCTGACACCCTCATACACCCTGCTTCGCCCGCTTACACCCTCTGACAACCTCCTTCACCCTCATACACCCTCATTCACCCTCATTCACCCTCTTACACTCTCCTTCACCCTCTTACACTCTCATTCACCCTCTTACACGCTCCGACACCCTCCGTCACTCTCTGACAACCTCCTTCAACCTCCTTCACCCTCATACACCCTCCTTCACCCTCATACACCCTCCTTCACCCTCTTACACCCTCCTTCACCCTCTTACACTCTTCTTCACCCTCTTACACCCTCCTTCACCCTCTTACACCCTCCTTCACCCTCTTACACTCTCCTTCACCCGCTTTCACCCACCTGCACCCTCCTTCACCCACCTACACCCTCATACACCCTGCTTCACCCTCTTACACACTCGTACACCCTCCTTCACCCTCAGAGACCCTGCTTCATCCTCTTACACACTCGTACTCCCTCCTTCACCCTCATACACCCTCCTTCACCCTCTTACACTCTCCTTCACCCTCTTACACTCTCCTTCACCCTTTTACACACTCCGTCACCCTCTTTCACTCTCCTACACTCTCCTTCACCCACCTACACCCTCATACACCAGCTTTCACCCTCTTACACCCTCTTACACCCTCCTTCAACCTCTTACACCCTCCTTCACCCTTTTACACTCTCCATCACTCTCTTAGACTCTCCTACACTCTCCTTCACCCACCTACACCCTCTTTCACCCTCTTACACTCTCCTTCACCCTCTTACACTCTCCTTCACCCTCTTACACTCTCCTTCACCCTCTTACACTCTCCTTCACCCTCTTACACTCTCCTTCACCCTCCTACACACTCGTACACCCTCATACACCCTCCTTCACACTCGTTCATCCTCCTTCACCCTCTTAGGCCCTCCTTCACCCTCTTACACCCTCCTTCACTCTCCTTCACTCTTATACACTCTCCTTCACTCTCATACACTCTCCTTCACCCTCTTACACTCTCCTTCACCCTCTTACACTCTCCTTCACCCTCTTACACTCTCCTTCACCCTCTTACACCCTGCTTCACCCTCTTACACACTCGTACACCCTTCAACACCCTCCGACACCCTCCTTCACCCACCTACACCCTCATACACCCTCCTTCACCCTCTTACACTCTCCTTCACCCTCTTACACTCTCCTTCACCCTCTTACACTCTCCTTCACCCCCATACACCCACCTACACCCACCTACACCCTCATACACCCTCCTTCACCCACCTACACCCTCATACACCCTCCTTCACCCTCATACACTCTCCTTCACCCACCTACACCCTCTTTCACCCTCTTACACTCTCCTTCACCCTCTTACACTCTCCTTCACCCTCTTACACTCTCCTTCACCCTCATACACACTCGTACACCCTCATACACCCTCTTACACCCTCCTTCACACTCGTTCATCCTCCTTCACCCTCTTAGACCCTCCTTCACCCTCTTACACCCTCCTTCACTCTCCTTCACTCTTATACACTCTCCTTCACTCTCATACACTCTCCTTCACCCTCTTACACTCTCCTTCACCCTCTTACACTCTCCTTCACCCTCTTACACTCTCCTTCACCCTCTTACACCCTCATACACCCTGCTTCACCCTCTTACACACTCGTACACCCTCCAACACCCTCCTTCACCCACCTACACCCTCATACACCCTCCTTCACCCTCTTACACTCTCCTTCACCCTCTTACACTCTCCTTCACCCTCTTACACTCTCCTTCACCCTCATACACCCACCTACACCCACCTACACCCTCATACACCCTCCTTCACCCACCTACACCCTCATACACCCTCATACACCCTCTTACACACTCGTACACCCTCCCTCACCCACATACACCCTCCTTGACCCTCTTACACTCTCCTTCATCCTCTTACACGCTCCTTCACCCTCCTACATCCTCCGACACCCTCCGACACCTTCCTTCACCCTCTTACACTCTCCTTCACCCTCATGCACCCTCCTTGACCCTCTTACACGCTCCTTCACCCTCCTACACCCTCCTTCACCCTCCATCACCCTCCTTCACCCTCTTACACTCTCCTTCACCCTCTTACACTCTCCTTCACCCTCTTACACTCTCCTTCACCCTCTTACACTCTCCTTCACCCTCTTACACACTCCTTCACCCTCTGACAACCTCTTTCACGCTCATACACACTCCTTCACCCTCGAACACACTCTTACACCCTCTGACACCCTCTGACACCCTCTGACACTCTCCTTCACCCTCTTACACTCTCCTTCACCCTCCTTCACACTCCTTCACCCACCTACACCCTGCTCACCCTCTTACACACTCGTACACCCTCCTTCACCCTCATAGACCCTGCTTCACCCTCTTACACTCTCCTTCACCCATCTACACTCTCTTACACCCTCTTACACTCTCCTTCACCCTCATACACCCTGCTTCACCCTCATACACCTTGCTTCACCCTCATACACCCTGCTTCACCCTCATACACCCTCCTTCACGCTTACACACTGGTACACCCTCCTTCACCCTCTTAGACCCTCCATCACTCTCCTTCACCCTCCATCACTCTCCTTCACCCTCTTACACTCTCCTTCACCCTCTTACGCTCTCCTTCACCCTCTTACGCTCTCCTTCACCCTCTTACACTCTCCTTCACCCTCTTACACTCTCCTTCACCCTCTTACACCCTCATCCACCCTGCTTCACCCTCTTACACAATCGTACACCCTCATACACCCTCCTTCACCAACCTACACCCTCATACACCCTGCTTCACCCTCTTACACACTCCTACACCCTCCTTCACCCACCGACACCCTCATACACCCTCATACACCCTCTTACACTCTCCTTCACCCTCTTACACTCTCCTTCACCCTCTTACACTCTCCTTCACCCTCTTACACTCTCCTTCACCCTCTTACACTCTCCTTCACCCTCTTACACTCTCCTTCACCCTCTTACACTCTCCTTCACCCTCTTACACTCTCCTTCACCCTCTTACACTCTCCTTCACCCTCTTACACTCTCCTTCACCCTCTTACACGCTCATTCACCCTCTGACACCCTCGTACACTCTCCTTCACCCTCTTACACTCTCCTTCACCCTCATTCACCCTCCATCACCCTCTGACAACCTCCTTCACCCTCATACACCCTCCTTCACCCTCTTACACCCTCCTTCACCCTCTTACACCCTCTGACACCCTCTGACAACCTCTGACACCCTCCTTCACCCTCTTACACTCTCCTTCACCCTCGTACACTCTCCTTCACCCTCTTACACTCTCCTTCACCCTCTTACACTCTCCTTCACCCTCTTACACTCTCCTTCACCCTCTTACACTCTCCTTCACCCTCTTACACGCTCCTTCACTCTCTTACACCCTCTGACACCCTCTGACAACCTCTGACACTCTCTTGCACCCTCCTTTACCCTCATACAACATCTTTCACCCTCATACACCCTGCTTCACCCTCTTGCACTCTCCCTCACCCTCTTACACGCTCCTTCACCCTCTTACACGCTCCTTCACCCTCTTACACGCTCCTTCACCCTCTTACACGCTCCTTCACCCTCTTACACGCTCCTTCACCTTCTTACACGCTCCTTCACCCTCTTACACGCTCCTTCACCCTCTAACACGCTCCTTCACCCTCTTACAACCTCTTTCACCCTCATACACCCACCTACACCCTCTTACACCCTCCTTCACCCTCTTACACTCTCCTTCACCCTCTGACACCCTCTGACACTCTCCTTCACCCTCCTACACTCTCCTTCACCCTCTGACACCCTCTGACACCCTCTGACACCCTCTGACACCCTCTGACACCCTCTGACACCCTCTGACACCCTCTGACACCCTCTGACACTCTCCTTCACCCTCTGACACTCTCCTTCACCCTCTGACACTCTCCTTCACCCTCTTACACGCTCCTTCACCCTCTTACACGCTCCTTCACCCTCTTACACCCTCCTTCACACTCTTACACCCTCTGACACCCGCTGACAACCTCTGACAACTTCTGACACCCTCTTACACCCTCTGACACCCTCTGACACCCTCTGACACTCTCCTTCACCCTCTGACACTCTCCTTCACCTTCTTACACGCTCCTTCACCCTCTTACACGCTCCTTCACCCTCTTACACGCTCCTTCACCCTCTTACACCCTCCTTCACCCTCTTACACCCTCCTTCACCCTCTTACACCCTCCTTCACCCTCCTTCACCCTCTTACACCCTCCTTCACCCTCTTACACCCTCCATCACCCTCTTACACCCTCCATCACCTTCTTACACGCTCCTTCACCCTCTTACACGCTCCTTCACCCTCTTACACCCTCCTTCACCCTCTTACACCCTCCTTCACCCTCTTACACCCTCCTTCACCCTCTTACACCCTCCTTCACCCTCTTACACCCTCCTTCACCCTCTTACACCCTCCTTCACCCTCTTACACCCTCCTTCACCCTCTTACACCCTCCATCACCCTCTTACACCCTCCATCACCTTCTTACACGCTCCTTCACCCTCTTACACGCTCCTTCACCCTCTTACACGCTCCTTCACCCTCTTACACTCTCCTTCACCCTCTTACACTCTCCTTCACCCTCTTACACTCTCCTTCACCCTCTTACACTCTCCTTCACCCTCTTACACGCTCCTTCACCCTCTTACACGCTCCTTCACCCTCCGACACCCTCCTTCACCCTCCTTCACCCTCCCTCACCCTCCTTCACCCTCCTAGACTCTCCTTCGCCCTCTTACACGCTCCTTCACTCTCTTACACCCTCTGACACCCTCTGACAACCTCTGACACTCTCTTACACCCTCCTTTACCCTCATACAACCTCTTTCACCTCATACACTCTGCTTCATCTTACACCCTCCTTCACCCTCATACACTCTCCTTCACCCTCTTACACGCTCCTTCACCCTCCGACACCCTCCTTCACCCTCCTTCACCCCCATACACTCTCCTTCACCCTCTTACACGCTCCTTCACTCTCTTACACCCTCTGACAACCTCTGACACTCTCTTACACCCTCCATTACCCTCATACAACCTCTTTCACCCTCTTTCACTCTCCTTCACCCTCTTACACTCTCCTTCACCCTCTTACACTCTCCTTCACCCTCTGACATCCTCTGACACCCTCTGACACTCTCCTTCACCCTCTTACACTCTCCTTCACCCACCTACACCCTCTGACACCCTCATACACTCTGCTTCGCCCGCTTACACCCTCCTTCACCCTCTTACACCCTCCTTCACCCTCTGACACTCTCCTTCACCCTCTGACACTCTCCTTCACCCTCTGACACTCTCCTTCACCCTCTGACACTCTCCTTCACCCTCTGACACTCTCCTTCACCCTCTGACACTCTCCTTCACCCTCTTACACTCTCCTTCACCCTCTTACACTCTCCTTCACCCTCTTACACTCTCCTTCACCCTCCTACACACTCGTACACCCTCATACACCCTCCTTCACACTCGTTCATCCTCCTTCACCCTCTTAGGCCCTCCTTCACCCTCTTACACCCTCCTTCACTCTCCTTCACTCTTATACACTCTCCTTCACTCTCATACACTCTCCTTCACCCTCTTACACTCTCCTTCACCCTCTTACACTCTCCTTCACCCTCTTACACTCTCCTTCACCCTCTTACACTCTCCTTCACCCTCTTACACTCTCCTTCACCCTCTTACACTCTCCTTCACCCTCTTACACCCTGCTTCACCCTCTTACACACTCGTACACCCTTCAACACCCTCCGACACCCTCCTTCACCCACCTACACCCTCATACACCCTCCTTCACCCTCTTACACTCTCCTTCACCCTCTTACACTCTCCTTCACCCTCTTACACTCTCCTTCACCCCCATACACCCACCTACACCCACCTACACCCTCATACACCCTCCTTCACCCACCTACACCCTCATACACCCTCCTTCACCCTCATACACTCTCCTTCACCCACCTACACCCTCTTTCACCCTCTTACACTCTCCTTCACCCTCTTACACTCTCCTTCACCCTCTTACACTCTCCTTCACCCTCATACACACTCGTACACCCTCATACACCCTCTTACACCCTCCTTCACACTCGTTCATCCTCCTTCACCCTCTTAGACCCTCCTTCACCCTCTTACACCCTCCTTCACTCTCCTTCACTCTTATACACTCTCCTTCACTCTCATACACTCTCCTTCACCCTCTTACACTCTCCTTCACCCTCTTACACTCTCCTTCACCCTCTTACACTCTCCTTCACCCTCTTACACCCTCATACACCCTGCTTCACCCTCTTACACACTCGTACACCCTCCAACACCCTCCTTCACCCACCTACACCCTCATACACCCTCCTTCACCCTCTTACACTCTCCTTCACCCTCTTACACTCTCCTTCACCCTCTTACACTCTCCTTCACCCTCATACACCCACCTACACCCACCTACACCCTCATACACCCTCCTTCACCCACCTACACCCTCATACACCCTCATACACCCTCTTACACACTCGTACACCCTCCCTCACCCACATACACCCTCCTTGACCCTCTTACACTCTCCTTCATCCTCTTACACGCTCCTTCACCCTCCTACATCCTCCGACACCCTCCGACACCTTCCTTCACCCTCTTACACTCTCCTTCACCCTCATGCACCCTCCTTGACCCTCTTACACGCTCCTTCACCCTCCTACACCCTCCTTCACCCTCCATCACCCTCCTTCACCCTCTTACACTCTCCTTCACCCTCTTACACTCTCCTTCACCCTCTTACACTCTCCTTCACCCTCTTACACTCTCCTTCACCCTCTTACACACTCCTTCACCCTCTGACAACCTCTTTCACGCTCATACACACTCCTTCACCCTCGAACACACTCTTACACCCTCTGACACCCTCTGACACCCTCTGACACTCTCCTTCACCCTCTTACACTCTCCTTCACCCTCCTTCACACTCCTTCACCCACCTACACCCTGCTCACCCTCTTACACACTCGTACACCCTCCTTCACCCTCATAGACCCTGCTTCACCCTCTTACACTCTCCTTCACCCATCTACACTCTCTTACACCCTCTTACACTCTCCTTCACCCTCATACACCCTGCTTCACCCTCATACACCTTGCTTCACCCTCATACACCCTGCTTCACCCTCATACACCCTCCTTCACGCTTACACACTGGTACACCCTCCTTCACCCTCTTAGACCCTCCATCACTCTCCTTCACCCTCCATCACTCTCCTTCACCCTCTTACACTCTCCTTCACCCTCTTACGCTCTCCTTCACCCTCTTACGCTCTCCTTCACCCTCTTACACTCTCCTTCACCCTCTTACACTCTCCTTCACCCTCTTACACCCTCATCCACCCTGCTTCACCCTCTTACACAATCGTACACCCTCATACACCCTCCTTCACCAACCTACACCCTCATACACCCTGCTTCACCCTCTTACACACTCCTACACCCTTCCTTCACCCACCGACACCCTCATACACCCTCATACACCCTCTTACACTCTCCTTCACCCTCTTACACTCTCCTTCTACCCCTCTTACACTCTCCTTCACCCCTTACACCTCCTTCACCCTCTTACACTCTCCTTTCACCCTCTTACATCTCCTTCACCCTCTTACACTCTCCTTCACCCTCTTACACTCTCCTTCACCCTCTTACACTCTCCTTCACCCTCTTACACTCTCCTTCACCCTCTTACACGCTCATTCACCCTCTGACACCCTCGTACACTCTCCTTCACCCTCTTACACTCTCCTTCACCCTCATTCACCCTCCATCACCCTCTGACAACCTCCTTCACCCTCATACACCCTCCTTCACCCTCTTACACCCTCCTTCACCCTCTTACACCCTCTGACACCCTCTGACAACCTCTGACACCCTCCTTCACCCTCTTACACTCTCCTTCACCCTCGTACACTCTCCTTCACCCTCTTACACTCTCCTTCACCCTCTTACACTCTCCTTCACCCTCTTACACTCTCCTTCACCCTCTTACACTCTCCTTCACCCTCTTACACGCTCCTTCACTCTCTTACACCCTCTGACACCCTCTGACAACCTCTGACACTCTCTTGCACCCTCCTTTACCCTCATACAACATCTTTCACCCTCATACACCCTGCTTCACCCTCTTGCACTCTCCCTCACCCTCTTACACGCTCCTTCACCCTCTTACACGCTCCTTCACCCTCTTACACGCTCCTTCACCCTCTTACACGCTCCTTCACCCTCTTACACGCTCCTTCACCTTCTTACACGCTCCTTCACCCTCTTACACGCTCCTTCACCCTCTAACACGCTCCTTCACCCTCTTACAACCTCTTTCACCCTCATACACCCACCTACACCCTCTTACACCCTCCTTCACCCTCTTACACTCTCCTTCACCCTCTGACACCCTCTGACACTCTCCTTCACCCTCCTACACTCTCCTTCACCCTCTGACACCCTCTGACACCCTCTGACACCCTCTGACACCCTCTGACACCCTCTGACACCCTCTGACACCCTCTGACACTCTCCTTCACCCTCTGACACTCTCCTTCACCCTCTGACACTCTCCTTCACCCTCTTACACGCTCCTTCACCCTCTTACACGCTCCTTCACCCTCTTACACCCTCCTTCACACTCTTACACCCTCTGACACCCGCTGACAACCTCTGACAACTTCTGACACCCTCTTACACCCTCTGACACCCTCTGACACCCTCTGACACTCTCCTTCACCCTCTGACACTCTCCTTCACCTTCTTACACGCTCCTTCACCCTCTTACACGCTCCTTCACCCTCTTACACGCTCCTTCACCCTCTTACACCCTCCTTCACCCTCTTACACCCTCCTTCACCCTCTTACACCCTCCTTCACCCTCCTTCACCCTCTTACACCCTCCTTCACCCTCTTACACCCTCCATCACCCTCTTACACCCTCCATCACCTTCTTACACGCTCCTTCACCCTCTTACACGCTCCTTCACCCTCTTACACCCTCCTTCACCCTCTTACACCCTCCTTCACCCTCTTACACCCTCCTTCACCCTCTTACACCCTCCTTCACCCTCTTACACCCTCCTTCACCCTCTTACACCCTCCTTCACCCTCTTACACCCTCCTTCACCCTCTTACACCCTCCATCACCCTCTTACACCCTCCATCACCTTCTTACACGCTCCTTCACCCTCTTACACGCTCCTTCACCCTCTTACACGCTCCTTCACCCTCTTACACTCTCCTTCACCCTCTTACACTCTCCTTCACCCTCTTACACTCTCCTTCACCCTCTTACACTCTCCTTCACCCTCTTACACGCTCCTTCACCCTCTTACACGCTCCTTCACCCTCCGACACCCTCCTTCACCCTCCTTCACCCTCCCTCACCCTCCTTCACCCTCCTAGACTCTCCTTCGCCCTCTTACACGCTCCTTCACTCTCTTACACCCTCTGACACCCTCTGACAACCTCTGACACTCTCTTACACCCTCCTTTACCCTCATACAACCTCTTTCACCTCATACACTCTGCTTCATCTTACACCCTCCTTCACCCTCATACACTCTCCTTCACCCTCTTACACGCTCCTTCACCCTCCGACACCCTCCTTCACCCTCCTTCACCCCCATACACTCTCCTTCACCCTCTTACACGCTCCTTCACTCTCTTACACCCTCTGACAACCTCTGACACTCTCTTACACCCTCCATTACCCTCATACAACCTCTTTCACCCTCTTTCACTCTCCTTCACCCTCTTACACTCTCCTTCACCCTCTTACACTCTCCTTCACCCTCTGACATCCTCTGACACCCTCTGACACTCTCCTTCACCCTCTTACACTCTCCTTCACCCACCTACACCCTCTGACACCCTCATACACTCTGCTTCGCCCGCTTACACCCTCCTTCACCCTCTTACACCCTCCTTCACCCTCTGACACTCTCCTTCACCCTCTGACACTCTCCTTCACCCTCTGACACTCTCCTTCACCCTCTGACACTCTCCTTCACCCTCTGACACTCTCCTTCACCCTCTGACACTCTCCTTCACCCTCTTACACTCTCCTTCACCCTCTTACACTCTCCTTCACCCTCTTACACTCTCCTTCACCCTCCGACACCCTCTGACACCCTCATACACCCTGCTTCGCCCGCTTACACCCTCTGACACCCTCCTTCACCCTCTTACACCCTCCTTCACCCTCTTACACTCTCCTTCACCCTCCTTCACCCTCTTACAACCTCTTTCACGCTCATACACACTCCGTCACCCTCGTACACCCTCTTGCACCTTCCTTCACCCTCTTACGCCCTCCATCACCCTCCTTCACCCATCCTTCACCCTCCTTCACCCCCTGACACCCTCTGACACCCTCCTTCACCCTCTTACACCCTCCTTCACCCTCTTACACTCTTCTTCACCCTCTTACACCCTCCTTCACCCTCTTACACTCTTCTTCACCCTCTTACACCCTCCTTCACCCTCTTACACTCTCCTTCACCCGCTTTCACCCACCTACACCCTCCTTCACCCACCTACACCCTCATACACCCTGCTTCACCCTCTTACACACTCGTACACCCTCCTTCACCCTCATAGACCCTGCTTCATCCTCTTACACACTCATACACCCTCCTTCACCCTCTTACACTCTCCTTCACCCTTTTACACGCTCCGTCACCCTCTTTCACTCTCCTACACTCTCCTTCACCCACCTACACCCTCCTTCAACCTCTTACACCCTCCTTCACCCTTTTACACTCTCCATCACTCTCTTAGACTCTCCTACACTCTCCTTCACCCACCTACACCCTCCTTCACCCTCTTACACTCTCCTTCACCCTCTTACACTCTCCTTCACCCTCATACACACTCGTACACCCTCATACACCCTCTTCCACCCTCCTTCACACTCGTTCATCCTCCTTCACCCTCTTAGACCCTCCTTCACTCTCCTTCACTCTTATACACTCTCCTTCACTCTCCTTCACTCTCATACACTCTCCTTCACCCTCTTACACTCTCCTTCACCCTCTTACACTCTCCTTCACCCTCTTACACTCTCCTTCACCCTCTTACACCCTCTTCCACCCTCCTTCACACTCGTTCATCCTCCTTCACCCTCTTAGACCCTCCTTCACTCTCCTTCACTCTTATACACTCTCCTTCACTCTCCTTCACTCTCATACACTCTCCTTCACCCTCTTACACTCTCCTTCACCCTCTTACACTCTCCTTCACCCTCTTACACTCTCCTTCACCCTCTTACACTCTCCTTCACCCTCTTACACTCTCCTTCACCCTCTTACACCCTCATACACCCTGCTTCACCCTCTTACACACTCGTACACCCTCCTACACCCTCCTACACCCTCCTACACCCTCATACACCCTCATACACCCTCATACACCCTCATACACCCTCATACACCCTCATACACCCTCATACACCCTCATACACCCTCATACACCCTCATACACCCTCATACACCCTCATACACCCACCTACACCCTCATACACCCTCATACACCCTCATACACCCTCCTTGACCCTCTTACACTCTCCTTCACCCTCTTACACTCTCCTTCACCCTCTTACACTCTCCTTCACCCTCTTACACTCTCCTTCACCCTCTTACACCCTCATACACCCTCTTACACACTCGTACACCCTCCTACACCCTCCTACACCCTCCTACACCCTCATACACCCTCATACACCCTCATACACCCACCTACACCCTCATACACCCACCTACACCCTCATACACCCTCCTTGACCCTCTTACACGCTCCTTCACCCTCTTACACGCTCCTTCACCCTCTTACACTCTCCTTCACCCTCTTACACTCTCCTTCACCCTCTTACACTCTCCTTCACCCTCTTACACTCTCCTTCACCCTCTTACACGCTCCTTCACCCTCTTACACGCTCCTTCACCCTCCGACACCCTCCTTCACCCTCCTTCACCCTCCCTCACCCTCCTTCACCCTCCTAGACTCTCCTTCGCCCTCTTACACGCTCCTTCACTCTCTTACACCCTCTGACACCCTCTGACAACCTCTGACACTCTCTTACACCCTCCTTTACCCTCATACAACCTCTTTCACCTCATACACTCTGCTTCATCTTACACCCTCCTTCACCCTCATACACTCTCCTTCACCCTCTTACACGCTCCTTCACCCTCCGACACCCTCCTTCACCCTCCTTCACCCTCATACACTCTCCTTCACCCTCTTACACGCTCCTTCACTCTCTTACACCCTCTGACAACCTCTGACACTCTCTTACACCCTCCATTACCCTCATACAACCTCTTTCACCCTCTTTCACTCTCCTTCACCCTCTTACACTCTCCTTCACCCTCTTACACTCTCCTTCACCCTCCGACACCCTCCTTCACCCTCTTACACCCTCCTTCACCCTCTTACACCCTCCTTCACCCTCTTACACTCTCCTTCACCCTCTTACACTCTCCTTCACCCTCTTACACTCTCCTTCACCCTCTTACACTCTCCTTCACCCTCTTACACTCTCCTTCACCCTCTGACATCCTCTGACACCCTCTGACACTCTCCTTCACCCTCTTACACTCTCCTTCACCCACCTACACCCTCTGACACCCTCATACACTCTGCTTCGCCCGCTTACACCCTCCTTCACCCTCTTACACCCTCCTTCACCCTCTTACACTCTCCTTCACCCTCTGACACTCTCCTTCACCCTCTGACACTCTCCTTCACCCTCTGACACTCTCCTTCACCCTCTGACACTCTCCTTCACCCTCTGACACTCTCCTTCACCCTCTTACACTCTCCTTCACCCTCTTACACTCTCCTTCACCCTCCGACACCCTCTGACACCCTCATACACCCTGCTTCGCCCGCTTACACCCTCTGACACCCTCCTTCACCCTCTTACACCCTCCTTCACCCTCTTACACTCTCCTTCACCCTCCTTCACCCTCTTACAACCTCATTCACGCTCATACACACTCCTTCACCCTCGTACACCCTCTTGCACCTTCCTTCACCCTCTTACGCCCTCCATCACCCTCCTTCACCCATCCTTCACCCTCCTTCACCCCCTGACACCCTCCTTCACCCTCTTACACCCTCCTTCACCCTCTTACACTCTTCTTCACCCTCTTACACCCTCCTTCACCCTCTTACACTCTCCTTCACCCGCTTTCACCCACCTACACCCTCCTTCACCCATCTACACCCTCATACACCCTGCTTCACCCTCTTACACACTCGTACACCCTCCTTCACCCTCATAGACCCTGCTTCATCCTCTTACACACTCATACACCCTCCTTCACCCTCTTACACTCTCCTTCACCCTTTTACACGCTCCGTCACCCTCTTTCACTCTCCTACACTCTCCTTCACCCACCTACACCCTCTTACACCCTCCTTCAACCTCTTACACCCTCCTTCACCCTTTTACACTCTCCATCACTCTCTTAGACTCTCCTACACTCTCCTTCACCCACCGACACCCTCTTACACCCTCCTTCACCCTCTTACACTCTCCTTCACCCTCTTACACTCTCCTTCACCCTCATACACACTCGTACACCCTCATACACCCTCTTCCACCCTCCTTCACACTCGTTCATCCTCCTTCACCCTCTTAGACCCTCCTTCACTCTCCTTCACTCTTATACACTCTCCTTCACTCTCATACACTCTCCTTCACCCTCTTACACTCTCCTTCACCCTCTTACACTCTCCTTCACCCTCTTACACTCTCCTTCACCCTCTTACACCCTCATACACCCTGCTTCACCCTCTTACACACTCGTACACCCTCCTACACCCTCCTACACCCTCCTACACCCTCCTACACCCTCATACACCCTCATACACCCTCATACACCCTCATACACCCTCATACACCCTCTTACTCTCCTTCACCCTCTTACACTCTCCAACACTCTCCTTCACCCACCTACACCCTCATACACCCTCCTTCACCCTCTTACACACTCGTACACCCTCTTACACCCTCTTACACCCTCCCTCACCCTCATACACCCTCCTTGACCCTCTTACACTCTCCTTCACCCTCTTACACGCTCCTTCACCCTCTTACACTCTCCTTCACCCTCTTACACTCTCCTTCACCCTCTTACACTCTCCTTCACCCTCTTACACTCTCCTTCACCCTCTTACACTCTCCTTCACCCTCTTACAACCTCCTTCACCCTCTTACAACCTCCTTCACCCTCTTACAACCTCCTTCACCCTCTTACACCCGTCTTCACCCTCTTACACTCTCCTTCACCCTCTTACACTCTCCTTCACCCTCTTACACTCTCCTTCACCCTCTTACACTCTCCTTCACCCTCTTACACTCTCCTTCCCCCTCTTACACGCTCCTTCACCCTCTTACACGCTCCTTCACCCTCTTACACGCTCCTTCACCCTCTTACACGCTCCTTCACCCTCTTACACGCTCCTACACTCTCCTTCACCCACCTACACCCTCTTACACCCTCGTACACTCTCCTTCACCCTCATACACCCTGCTTCACCCTCATACACCCTCATACACCCTCCTTCACCCTCCTTCAGCCTCTTACACTCTCCTTCACCCTCTTACACTCTCCTTCACCCTTACACGCTCCTTCACCCTCTTACACGCTCCTTCACCCTCTTACACGCTCCGTCACCCTCGTACACGCTCCGTCACCCTCGTACACTCTCCTTCACCCTCTTACACTCTCCTTCACCCTCTTCACTCTCATTCACCCTCTTACACTCTCACTCACCCTCTTACACGCTCCGACACCCTCTGACACCCTCCTTCACCCTCTTACACCCTCTTACACCCTCTTACACCCTCTGACAACCTCTGACAACCTCTGACAACCTCTGACACCCTCTGACACCCTCCTTCACCCTCTTACACTCTCCTTCACCCTCTTACACTCTCCTTCACCCTCTTACACCCTCTGACACCCTCTGACAACCTCTGACACTCTCTTACACCCTCCTTTACACTCATACAACCTCCTTCACCCTCCTACACCCTCTGACACCCTGCTTCACCCTCTTGCACTCTCCTTCACACTCTTACACTTTCCTTCACCCTCTTACACTCTCCTTCACCCTCTTACACTCTCCTTCACCCTCTTACACTTTCCTTCACCCTCTTACACTCTCCTTCACCCACTTACACGCTCCTTCACCCTCTTACACCCTCCCTCACCCTCTTACACCCTCCTTCACCCTCTTACACCCTCCTTCACCCTCTTACACACTCGTACACCCTCCTTCACCCTCTTACACTCTCCTTCACCCTCTTACACTCTCCTTCACCCTCTGACACTCTCCTTCACCCTCCGACACTCTCCTTCACTCTCTGACACTCTCCTTCACCTTCTTACACACTCCTTCACCCTCTTACACCCTCCTTCACCCTCTTACACCCTCTGACACCCGCTGACAACCTCTGACACCCTCTTACACCCTCCTTCACCCTCTTACACTCTCCATCACCTTCTTACACGCTCCTTCACCCTCTTACACGCTCCTTCACCCTCTTACACGCTCCTTCACCCTCTTACACGCTCCTTCACCCTCTTACACGCTCCTTCACCCTCCTACACCCTCCTTCACCCTCTTACACCCTCCTACACCCTCCTACACCCTCATACACCCTCATACACCCACCTACACCCTCATACACCCACCTACACCCTCATACACCCTCATACACCCTCCTTGACCCTCTTACACTCTCCTTCACCCTCTTACACGCTCCTTCACCCTCTTACACTCTCCTTCACCCTCTTACACTCTCCTTCACCCTCTTACACTCTCCTTCACCCTCTTACACTCTCCTTCACCCTCTTACACGCTCCTTCACCCTCTTACACGCTCCTTCACCCTCCGACACCCTCCTTCACCCTCCTTCACCCTCCCTCACCCTCCTTCACCCTCCTAGACTCTCCTTCGCCCTCTTACACGCTCCTTCACTCTCTTACACCCTCTGACACCCTCTGACAACCTCTGACACTCTCTTACACCCTCCTTTACCCTCATACAACCTCTTTCACCTCATACACTCTGCTTCATCTTACACCCTCCTTCACCCTCATACACTCTCCTTCACCCTCTTACACGCTCCTTCACCCTCCGACACCCTCCTTCACCCTCCTTCACCCTCATACACTCTCCTTCACCCTCTTACACGCTCCTTCACTCTCTTACACCCTCTGACAACCTCTGACACTCTCTTACACCCTCCATTACCCTCATACAACCTCTTTCACCCTCTTTCACTCTCCTTCACCCTCTTACACTCTCCTTCACCCTCTTACACTCTCCTTCACCCTCCGACACCCTCCTTCACCCTCTTACACCCTCCTTCACCCTCTTACACCCTCCTTCACCCTCTTACACTCTCCTTCACCCTCTTACACTCTCCTTCACCCTCTTACACTCTCCTTCACCCTCTTACACTCTCCTTCACCCTCTTACACTCTCCTTCACCCTCTTACACTCTCCTTCACCCTCTTACACTCTCCTTCACCCTCTGACATCCTCTGACACCCTCTGACACTCTCCTTCACCCTCTTACACTCTCCTTCACCCACCTACACCCTCTGACACCCTCATACACTCTGCTTCGCCCGCTTACACCCTCCTTCACCCTCTTACACCCTCCTTCACCCTCTTACACTCTCCTTCACCCTCTGACACTCTCCTTCACCCTCTGACACTCTCCTTCACCCTCTGACACTCTCCTTCACCCTCTGACACTCTCCTTCACCCTCTTACACTCTCCTTCACCCTCTTACACTCTCCTTCACCCTCCGACACCCTCTGACACCCTCATACACCCTGCTTCGCCCGCTTACACCCTCTGACACCCTCCTTCACCCTCTTACACCCTCCTTCACCCTCTTACACTCTCCTTCACCCTCCTTCACCCTCTTACAACCTCATTCACGCTCATACACACTCCTTCACCCTCGTACACCCTCTTGCACCTTCCTTCACCCTCTTACGCCCTCCATCACCCTCCTTCACCCATCCTTCACCCTCCTTCACCCCCTGACACCCTCCTTCACCCTCTTACACCCTCCTTCACCCTCTTACACTCTTCTTCACCCTCTTACACTCTTCTTCACCCTCTTACACCCTCCTTCACCCTCTTACACTCTCCTTCACCCGCTTTCACCCACCTACACCCTCCTTCACCCATCTACACCCTCATACACCCTGCTTCACCCTCTTACACACTCGTACACCCTCCTTCACCCTCATAGACCCTGCTTCATCCTCTTACACACTCATACACCCTCCTTCACCCTCTTACACTCTCCTTCACCCTTTTACACGCTCCGTCACCCTCTTTCACTCTCCTACACTCTCCTTCACCCACCTACACCCTCTTACACCCTCCTTCAACCTCTTACACCCTCCTTCACCCTTTTACACTCTCCATCACTCTCTTAGACTCTCCTACACTCTCCTTCACCCACCGACACCCTCTTACACCCTCCTTCACCCTCTTACACTCTCCTTCACCCTCTTACACTCTCCTTCACCCTCATACACACTCGTACACCCTCATACACCCTCTTCCACCCTCCTTCACACTCGTTCATCCTCCTTCACCCTCTTAGACCCTCCTTCACTCTCCTTCACTCTTATACACTCTCCTTCACTCTCATACACTCTCCTTCACCCTCTTACACTCTCCTTCACCCTCTTACACTCTCCTTCACCCTCTTACACTCTCCTTCACCCTCTTACACTCTCCTTCACCCTCTTACACCCTCATACACCCTGCTTCACCCTCTTACACACTCGTACACCCTCCTACACCCTCCTACACCCTCATACACCCACCTACACCCTCATACACCCTCATACACCCTCATACACCCTCATACACCCTCATACACCCTCTTACTCTCCTTCACCCTCTTACACTCTCCAACACTCTCCTTCACCCACCTACACCCTCATACACCCTCCTTCACCCTCTTACACCCTCTTACACCCTCTTACACCCTCCCTCACCCTCATACACCCTCCTTGACCCTCTTACACTCTCCTTCACCCTCTTACACGCTCCTTCACCCTCTTACACTCTCCTTCACCCTCTTACACTCTCCTTCACCCTCTTACACTCTCCTTCACCCTCTTACACTCTCCTTCACCCTCTTACAACCTCCTTCACCCTCTTACAACCTCCTTCACCCTCTTACAACCTCCTTCACCCTCTTACACCCGTCTTCACCCTCTTACACTCTCCTTCACCCTCTTACACTCTCCTTCACCCTCTTACACTCTCCATCACCCTCTTACACTCTCCTTCACCCTCTTACACTCTCCTTCCCCCTCTTACACGCTCCTTCACCCTCTTACACGCTCCTTCACCCTCTTACACGCTCCTTCACCCTCTTACACGCTCCTTCACCCTCTTACACGCTCCTACACTCTCCTTCACCCACCTACACCCTCTTACACCCTCTTACACTCTCCTTCACCCTCATACACCCTGCTTCACCCTCATACACCCTCATACACCCTCCTTCACCCTCCTTCAGCCTCTTACACTCTCCTTCACCCTCTTACACTCTCCTTCACCCTTACACGCTCCTTCACCCTCTTACACGCTCCTTCACCCTCTTACACGCTCCGTCACCCTCGTACACGCTCCTTCACCCTCGTACACTCTCCTTCACCCTCTTACACTCTCCTTCACCCTCTTCACTCTCATTCACCCTCTTACACTCTCACTCACCCTCTTACACGCTCCGACACCCTCTGACACCCTCCTTCACCCTCTTACACCCTCTTACACCCTCTTACACCCTCTGACAACCTCTGACAACCTCTGACAACCTCTGACAACCTCTGACACCCTCTGACACCCTCCTTCACCCTCTTACACTCTCCTTCACCCTCTTACACTCTCCTTCACCCTCTTACACCCTCTGACACCCTCTGACAACCTCTGACACTCTCTTACACCCTCCTTTACACTCATACAACCTCCTTCACCCTCCTACACCCTCTGACACCCTGCTTCACCCTCTTGCACTCTCCTTCACACTCTTACACTTTCCTTCACCCTCTTACACTCTCCTTCACCCTCTTACACTCTCCTTCACCCTCTTACACTTTCCTTCACCCTCTTACACTCTCCTTCACCCACTTACACGCTCCTTCACCCTCTTACACCCTCCCTCACCCTCTTACACCCTCCTTCACCCTCTTACACCCTCCTTCACCCTCTTACACACTCGTACACCCTCCTTCACCCTCTTACACTCTCCTTCACCCTCTTACACTCTCCTTCACCCTCTGACACTCTCCTTCACCCTCCGACACTCTCCTTCACTCTCTGACACTCTCCTTCACCTTCTTACACACTCCTTCACCCTCTTACACCCTCCTTCACCCTCTTACACCCTCTGACACCCGCTGACAACCTCTGACACCCTCTTACACCCTCCTTCACCCTCTTACACTCTCCATCACCTTCTTACACGCTCCTTCACCCTCTTACACGCTCCTTCACCCTCTTACACGCTCCTTCACCCTCTTACACGCTCCTTCACCCTCTTACACGCTCCTTCACCCTCCTACACCCTCCTTCACCCTCTTACACCCTCCTGCACCCTCTGACACCCTCTGACACCCGCTGACAACCTCTAACAACATCTGACACCTTCCTTCACCCTCTTACACTCTCCTTCACCCTCCTTCACCCTCTTACACTCTCCTTCACCCTCTTACACTCTCCTTCACCCTCTTACACTCTCCTTCACCCTCTTACACTCTCCTTCACCCTCTTACACTCTCCTTCACCCTCTTACACCCTCCTTCACCCTTATACACCCTCCTTCACCATCATACACTCTCCTTCACCCTCTTACACCCTCCTTCACCCTCCTTCACCCTCTTACACGCTCCTTCACCCTCGTACACGCTCCTTCATCCTCTTACACTCTCCTTCACCCTCTTACAACCTCTTTCACCCTCATACACACTCCTTCACCCTCCTTCACCCTCGTACACCCTCGTACACCCTCTGATACCCTCCGACACCCTCCGACACCCCCTTACGCTCTCCTTCACCCTCTTACGCTCTCCTTCACCCTCTTACGCTCTCCTTCACCCTCTTACGCTCTCCTTCACCCTCTTACGCTCTCCTTCACCCTCATACACTCTCCTTTACCCTCATACGTCTTTCACACTCATACACTATACTTCACCCTCTTACACCCTCATACACCCTGCTTCACCCTCTTACACACTCGTACACCCTCCTTCACCCTCCTTCACCCTCTTACACTCTCCTTCACCCTCTTACACTCTCCTACACTCTCCTTCACCCACCTACACCCTCATACACCCTCCTTCACCCTCTTACACACTCGTACACCCTCTAACACCCTCCCTCACCCTCATACACCCTCCTTCACCCTCTTACACTCTCCTTCACCCTCTTACACTCTCCTTCACCCTCTTACACTCTCCTTCACCCTCTTACACTCTCCTTCACCCTCTTACACCCTCCTTCACCCTCTTACACGCTCCTTCACCCTCTTACACGCTCCTTCACCCTCTTACACGCTCCTTCACCCTCTTACACCCTCCTTCACCCTCTTACACCCTCCTTCACCCTCTTACACCCGCTGACACCCGCTGACACCCGCTGACACCCTCCCTCACCCTCCTTCACCCTCCTTCACCCTCTTACACTCTCCTTCACCCTCTTACACTCTCCTTCACCCTCTTACACTCTCCTTCACCCTCTTACACTCTCCTTCACCCTCTTACACTCTCCTTCACCCTCTTACACTCTCCTTCACCCTCTTACACTCTCCTTCACCCTCATACACCCTGCTTCACGCTCTTACACCCTCCTTCACCCTCATACACACTGGTACACCCTCATTCACTCTCCTTCACTCTCATACACTCTCCTTCACCCTCTTACACTCTCCTTCACCCTCTTACACTCTCCGTCACCCTCTTACACACTCGTACACCCTCCTACACCCTCCTTAACCCACCTACACCCTCCTTCACCCTCCTCCACCCACTTACACTCTCCTTCACCCTCATACACTCTCCTTCACCCACCAACACCCTCATACACCCTCCTTCACCCTCTTACACTCTCCTTCACCCTCCTACATCCGCTGACACCCGCTGACACCCGCTGACACCCTCCTTCACCCTCCTTCACCCTCCTTCACCCTCTTACACTCTCCTTCACCCTCTTACACTCTCCTTCACCCTCTTACACTCTCCTTCACCCTCTTACACTCTCCTTCACCCTCTTACACTCTCCTTCACCCTCTTACACTCTCCTTCACCCTCTTACACTCTCCTTCACCCTCTTACACTCTCCTTCACCCTCCGACACCCTCCTTCACCCTCCTTCACCCACCTTCACCCTCCCTCACCCTCCCTCACCCTCTTAGACTCTCCTTCACCCTCTTACACGCTCCTTCACTCTCTTACACCCTCTGACACTCTCTTACACCCTCCTTTACCCTCATACAACCTCTTTCACCTCATACACTCTGCTTCATCTTACACCCTCCTTCACCCTCCTTCACCCTCATACACTCTCCTTCACCCTCTTACACTCTCCTTCACCCTCCGACACCCTCCTTCACCCTCTTACACTCTCCTTCACCCTCTTACACTCTCCTTCACCCTCTTACACTCTCCTTCACCCTCTTACACTCTCCTTCACCCTCTTACACTCTCCTTCACCCTCTGACACCCTCTGACACTCTCCTTCACCCACCTACACCCTCTGACACCCTCATACACCCTGCTTCGCCCGCTTACACCCTCCTTCACCCTCTTACACCCTCCTTCACCCTCTGACACTCTCCTTCACCCTCTGACACTCTCCTTCACCCTCTGACACTCTCCTTCACCCTCTTACACTCTCCTTCACCCTCTTACACTCTCCTTCACCCTCTTACACTCTCCTTCACCCTCTTACACTCTCCTTCACCCTCTGACACCCTCTGACACTCTCCTTCACCCACCTACACCCTCTGACACCCTCATACACCCTGCTTCGCCCGCTTACACCCTCCTTCACCCTCTTACACCCTCCTTCACCCTCTGACACTCTCCTTCACCCTCTGACACTCTCCTTCACCCTCTGACACTCTCCTTCACCCTCTTACACTCTCCTTCACCCTCTTACACTCTCCTTCACCCTCTTACACTCTCCTTCACCCTCTTACACTCTCTTTCACCCTCCGACACCCTCTGACACCCTCATACACCCTGCTTCGCCCGCTTACACCCTCTGACACCCTCCTTCACCCTCTTACACTCTCCTTCACCCTCCGACACCCTCTGACACCCTCTGACACCCTCCTTCACCCTCTTACACTCCCCTTCACCCTCTTACACTCTCCTTCACCCTCCTTCACCCTCTTACAACCTCTTTCACGCTCATACACACTCCGTCACCCTCGTACACCCTCTTGCACCCTCCTTCACCCTCTTACACCCTCTGACACCCTCTTAGGCCCTCCATCACCCTCCTTCACCCATCCTTCACCCTCCTTCACCCCCTGACACCCTCTGACACCCTCTGACACCCTCCTTCACCCTCATACACCCTCCTTCACCCTCTTACACTCTCCTTCACCCTCTTACACTCTCCTACACCCTGCTTCACCCTCTTACACACTCGTACTCCCTCCTTCACCCTCATACAACCTCCTTCACCCTCTTACACTCTCCTTCAACCTCTTACACCCTCCTTCACCCTCTTACACACTCGTACACCCTCTTACACTCTCCTTCACCCTCCTACACCCTCCTACACCCACTGACACCCACTGACACCCACTGACACCCTCCTTCACCCTCCTTCACCCTCTTACACTCTCCTTCACCCTCATACACCGTGCTTCACCCTCTTACACTCTCCTTCACCCTCTTACACACTCCTTCACCCTCTAACACGCTCCTTCACCCTCTTACACGCTCCTTCACCCTCTTACAACCTCTTACACCCCCTTACACCCCCTGACACCCTCATGCACCCTCTTACACTCTCCTTCACCCTCATTCACCCTCCTTCACCCACCTATAACCTCTGACACCCTCATACACCCTGCTTCGCCCGCTTACACCCTCTGACAACCTCCTTCACCCTCATACACCCTCATTCACCCTCATTCACCCTCATTCACCCTCTTACACTCTCCTTCACCCTCTTACACTCTCATTCACCCTCTTACACGCTCCGACACCCTCCGTCACTCTCTGACAACCTCCTTCAACCTCCTTCACCCTCATACACCCTCCTTCACCCTCATACACCCTCCTTCACCCTCTTACATCCTCCTTCACCCTCTTAAACTCTTCTTCACCCTCTTACACCCTCCTTCACCCTCTTACACCCTCCTTCACCCTCTTACACTCTCCTTCACCCGCTTTCACCCACCTGCACCCTCCTTCACCCACCTACACCCTCATACACCCTGCTTCACCCTCTTACACACTCGTACACCCTCCTTCACCCTCCTTCACCCTCAGAGACCCTGCTTCATCCTCTTACACACTCGTACTCCCTCCTTCACCCTCATACACCCTCCTTCACCCTCTTACACTCTCCTTCACCCTCTTACACTCTCCTTCACCCTCTTACACTCTCCGTCACCCTCTTACACACTCGTACACCCTCCTACACCCTCCTTAACCCACCTACACCCTCCTTCACCCTCCTTCACCCACTTACACTCTCCTTCACCCTCATACACTCTCCTTCACCCACCTACACCCTCATACACCCTCCTTCACCCTCTTACACTCTCCTTCACCCTCCTACATCCGCTGACACCCGCTGACACCCGCTGACACCCTCCTTCACCCTCCTTCACCCTCCTTCACCCTCTTACACTCTCCTTCACCCTCTTACACTCTCCTTCACCCTCTTACACTCTCCTTCACCCTCTTACACTCTCCTTCACCCTCTTACACTCTCCTTCACCCTCTTACACTCTCCTTCACCCTCTTACACTCTCCTTCACCCTCTTACACTCTCCTTCACCCTCCGACACCCTCCTTCACCCTCCTTCACCCTCCCTCACCCTCCCTCACCCTCTTAGACTCTCCTTCACCCTCCTACACGCTCCTTCACTCTCTTACACCCTCTGACAACCTCTGACACTCTCTTACACCCTCCTTTACCCTCATACACTCTCCTTCACCCTCTGACACGCTCCTTCACTCTCTTACACCCTCTGACACCCTCTGACACTCTCTTTCACCTCATACACTCTGCTTCATCTTACACCCTCCTTCACCCTCCTTCACCCTCATACACTCTCCTTCACCCTCTTACACTCTCCTTCACCCTCCGGCACCCTCCTTCACCCTCTTACACTCTCCTTCACCCTCTTACACTCTCCTTCACCCTCTTACACTCTCCTTCACCCTCTTACACTCTCCTTCACCCTCTGACACCCTCTGACACTCTCCTTCACCCACCTACACCCTCTGACACCCTCATACACCCTGCTTCGCCCGCTTACACCCTCCTTCACCCTCTTACACCCTCCTTCACCCTCTGACACTCTCCTTCACCCTCTGACACTCTCCTTCACCCTCTTACACTCTCCTTCACCCTCTTACACTCTCCTTCACCCTCTTACACTCTCCTTCACCCTCTTACACTCTCCTTCACCCTCTGACACCCTCTGACACTCTCCTTCACCCACCTACACCCTCTGACACCCTCATACACCCTGCTTCGCCCGCTTACACCCTCCTTCACCCTCTTACACCCTCCTTCACCCTCTGACACTCTCCTTCACCCTCTTACACTCTCTTTCACCCTCCGACACCCTCTGACACCCTCTGACACCCTCATACACCCTGCTTCGCCCGCTTACACCCTCTGACACCCTCCTTCACCCTCTTACACTCTCCTTCACCCTCCGACACCCTCTGACACCCTCCTTCACCCTCTTACACTCTCCTTCACCCTCTTACACTCTCCTTCACCCTCCTTCACCCTCTTACAACCTCTTTCACGCTCATACACACTCCGTCACCCTCGTACACCCTCTTGCACCCTCCTTCACCCTCTTACACCCTCTGACACCCTCTTACGCCCTCCATCACCCTCCTTCACCCATCCTTCACCCTCCTTCACCCCCTGACACCCTCCTTCACCCTCATACATCCTCCTTCACCCTCCTACACTCTCCTTCACCCTCTTACACTCTCCTACACCCTGCTTCACCCTCTTACACACTCGTACTCCCTCCTTCACCCTCATACAACCTCCTTCACCCTCTTACACTCTCCTTCAACCTCTTACACCCTCCTTCACCCTCTTACACACTCGTACTCCCTCCTTCACCCTCATACAACCTCCTTCACCCTCTTACACTCTCCTTCAACCTCTTACACCCTCCTTCACCCTCTTACACACTCGTACACCCTCTTACACTCTCCTTCACCCTCCTACACCCTCCTACACCCACTGACACCCACTGACACCCACTGACACCCTCCTTCACCCTCCTTCACCCTCCTTCACCCTCCTTCACCCTCTTACACTCTCCTTCACCCTCATACACCGTGCTTCACCCTCTTACACTCTCCTTCACCCTCTTACACACTCCTTCACCCTCTAACACGCTCCTTCACCCTCTTACACGCTCCTTCACCCTCTTACAACCTCTTACACCCCCTTACACCCCCTTACACCCTCTGACACCCTCATGCACCCTCTTACACTCTCCTTCACCCTCATTCACCCTCCTTCACCCACCTATAACCTCTGACACCCTCATACACCCTGCTTCGCCCGCTTACACCCTCTGACAACCTCCTTCACCCTCATACACCCTCATTCACCCTCATTCACCCTCATTCACCCTCTTACACTCTCCTTCACCCTCTTACACTCTCATTCACCCTCTTACACGCTCCGACACCCTCCGTCACTCTCTGACAACCTCCTTCAACCTCCTTCACCCTCATACACCCTCCTTCACCCTCATACACCCTCCTTCACCCTCTTACACCCTCCTTCACCCTCTTACACTCTTCTTCACCCTCTTACACCCTCCTTCACCCTCTTACACCCTCCTTCACCCTCTTACACTCTCCTTCACCCGCTTTCACCCACCTGCACCCTCCTTCACCCACCTACACCCTCATACACCCTGCTTCACCCTCTTACACACTCGTACACCCTCCTTCACCCTCCTTCACCCTCAGAGACCCTGCTTCATCCTCTTACACACTCGTACTCCCTCCTTCACCCTCATACACCCTCCTTCACCCTCTTACACTCTCCTTCACCCTCTTACACTCTCCTTCACCCTCTTACACTCTCCTTCACCCTTTTACACACTCCGTCACCCTCTTTCACTCTCCTACACTCTCCTTCACCCACCTACACCCTCATACACCAGCTTTCACCCTCTTACACCCTCCTTCAACCTCTTACACCCTCCTTCACCCTTTTACACTCTCCATCACTCTCTTAGACTCTCCTACACTCTCCTTCACCCACCTACACCCTCTTTCACCCTCTTACACTCTCCTTCACCCTCTTACACTCTCCTTCACCCTCTTACACTCTCCTTCACCCTCTTACACTCTCCTTCACCCTCTTACACTCTCCTTCACCCTCTTACACTCTCGTACACCCTCTTACACACTCGTACACCCTCATACACCCTCTTACACCCTCCTTCACACTCGTTCATCCTCCTTCACCCTCTTAGACCCTCCTTCACCCTCTTACACCCTCCTTCACTCTCCTTCACTCTTATACACTCTCCTTCACTCTCATACACTCTCCTTCACCCTCTTACACTCTCCTTCACCCTCTTACACTCTCCTTCACCCTCTTACACTCTCCTTCACCCTCTTACACTCTCCTTCACCCTCTTACACCCTGCTTCACCCTCTTACACACTCGTACACCCTCCAACACCCTCCGACACCCTCCTTCACCCACCTACACCCTCATACACCCTCCTTCACCCTCTTACACTCTCCTTCACCCTCTTACACTCTCCTTCACCCTCTTACACTCTCCTTCACCCTCATACACCCACCTACACCCACCTACACCCTCATACACCCTCCTTCACCCACCTACACCCTCATACACCCTCCTTCACCCTCATACACTCTCCTTCACCCACCTACACCCTCTTTCACCCTCTTACACTCTCCTTCACCCTCTTACACTCTCCTTCACCCTCTTACACTCTCCTTCACCCTCATACACACTCGTACACCCTCATACACCCTCTTACACACTCCTTCACACTCGTTCATCCTCCTTCACCCTCTTAGACCCTCCTTCACCCTCTTACACCCTCCTTCACTCTCCTTCACTCTTATACACTCTCCTTCACTCTCATACACTCTCCTTCACCCTCTTACACTCTCCTTCACCCTCTTACACTCTCCTTCACCCTCTTACACTCTCCTTCACCCTCTTACACCCTCATACACCCTGCTTCACCCTCTTACACACTCGTACACCCTCCAACACCCTCCAACACCCTCCTTCACCCACCTACACCCTCATACACCCTCCTTCACCCTCTTACACTCTCCTTCACCCTCTTACACTCTCCTTCACCCTCTTACACTCTCCTTCACCCTCTTACACTCTCCTTCACCCTCATACACCCACCTACACCCACCTACACCCTCATACACCCTCCTTCACCCACCTACACCCTCATACACCCTCTTACACACTCGTACACCCTCCCTCACCCACATACACCCTCCTTGACCCTCTTACACTCTCCTTCATCCTCTTACACGCTCCTTCACCCTCCTACATCCTCCGACACCCTCCGACACCTTCCTTCACCCTCTTACACTCTCCTTCACCCTCATGCACCCTCCTTGACCCTCTTACACGCTCCTTCACCCTCCTACACCCTCCTTCACCCTCCATCACCCTCCTTCACCCTCTTACACTCTCCTTCACCCTCTTACACTCTCCTTCACCCTCTTACACTCTCCTTCACCCTCTTACACTCTCCTTCACCCTCTTACACGCTCCTTCACACTCTGACAACCTCTTTCACGCTCATACACACTCCTTCACCCTCGAACACACTCTTACACCCTCTGACACCCTCTGACACCCTCTGACACTCTCCTTCACCCTCTTACACTCTCCTTCACCCTCCTTCACACTCCTTCACCCACCTACACCCTGCTCACCCTCTTACACACTCGTACACCCTCCTTCACCCTCATCGACCCTGCTTCACCCTCTTACACTCTCCTTCACCCATCTACACTCTCTTACACCCTCTTACACTCTCCTTCACCCTCATACACCCTGCTTCACCCTCATACACCTTGCTTCACCCTCATACACCCTGCTTCACCCTCATACACCCTCCGTCACGCTTACACACTGGTACACCCTCCTTCACCCTCTTAGACCCTCCATCACTCTCCTTCACCCTCTTACACTCTCCTTCACCCTCTTACACTCTCCTTCACCCTCTTACACTCTCCTTCACCCTCTTACACTCTCCTTCACCCTCTTACACACTCGTACACCCTCATACACCCTCCTTCACCAACCTACACCCTCATACACCCTGCTTCACCCTCTTACACACTCCTACACCCTCCTTCACCCACCGACACCCTCATACACCCTCATACACCCTCATACACCCTCATACACCCTCATACACCCTCCTACACTCTCCTTCACCCTCTTACACTCTCCTTCACCCTCTTACACTCTCCTTCACCCTCTTACACTCTCCTTCACCCTCTTACACTCTCCTTCACCCTCTTACACTCTCCTTCACCCTCTTACACTCTCCTTCACCCTCTTACACTCTCCTTCACCCTCTTACACTCTCCTTCACCCTCTTACACTCTCCTTCACCCTCTTACACGCTCATTCACCCTCTTACACGCTCATTCACCCTCTTACACGCTCATTCACCCTCTGACACCCTCGTACACTCTCCTTCACCCTCTTACACTCTCCTTCACCCTCCTTCACCCTCTGACAACCTCCTTCACCCTCATACACCCTCCTTCACCCTCTTACACTCTCATTCACCCTCTTACACGCTCCGACACCCTCTTACACGCTCCTTCACCCTCTTACACCCTCTGACACCCTCTGACAACCTCTGACACCCTCCTTCACCCTCTTACACTCTCCTTCACCCTCGTACACTCTCCTTCACCCTCGTACACTCTCCTTCACCCTCTTACACTCTCCTTCACCCTCTTACACTCTCCTTCACCCTCTTACACTCTCCTTCACCCTCTTACACGCTCCTTCACTCTCTTACACCCTCTGACACCCTCTGACAACCTCTGACACTCTCTTGCACCCTCCTTTACCCTCATACAACATCTTTCACCCTCATACACCCTGCTTCACCCTCTTGCACTCTCCCTCACCCTCTTACACGCTCCTTCACCCTCTTACACGCTCCTTCACCCTCTTACACGCTCCTTCACCTTCTTACACGCTCCTTCACCCTCTTACACGCTCCTTCACCCTCTAACACGCTCCTTCACCCTCTTACAACCTCTTTCACCCTCATACACCCTCCATCACCCTCTTACACCCTCCTTCACCCTCTTACACTCTCCTTCACCCTCTGACACCCTCTGACACTCTCCTTCACCCTCCTTCACCCTCTTACACCCTCCTTCACCCTCTTACACCCTCCTTCACCCTCTCACACCCTCCTTCACCCTCCATCACCCTCTTACACCCTCCATCACCTTCTTACACGCTCCTTCACCCTCTTACACGCTCCTTCACCCTCTTACACGCTCCTTCACCCTCTTACACGCTCCTTCACCCTCTTACACGCTCCTTCACCCTCTTACACGCTCCTTCACCCTCTTACACTCTCCTTCACCCTCTTACACTCTCCTTCACCCTCTTACACTCTCCTTCACCCTCTTACACCCTCCTTTACCCTCATACAACCTCTTTCACCTCATACACTCTGCTTCATCTTACACCCTCCTTCACCCTCATACACTCTCCTTCACCCTCTTACACGCTCCTTCACCCTCCGACACCCTCCTTCACCCTCCTTCACCCTCATACACTCTCCTTCACCCTCTTACACGCTCCTTCACTCTCTTACACCCTCTGACAACCTCTGACACTCTCTTACACCCTCCATTACCCTCATACAACCTCTTTCACCCTCTTTCACTCTCCTTCACCCTCTTACACTCTCCTTCACCCTCTTACACTCTCCTTCACCCTCCGACACCCTCCTTCACCCTCTTACACCCTCCTTCACCCTCTTACACCCTCCTTCACCCTCTTACACTCTCCTTCACCCTCTTACACTCTCCTTCACCCTCTTACACTCTCCTTCACCCACCTACACCCTCTGACACCCTCATACACTCTGCTTCGCCCGCTTACACCCTCCTTCACCCTCTTACACCCTCCTTCACCCTCTGACACTCTCCTTCACCCTCTGACACTCTCCTTCACCCTCTGACACTCTCCTTCACCCTCTGACACTCTCCTTCACCCTCTGACACTCTCCTTCACCCTCTGACACTCTCCTTCACCCTCTTACACTCTCCTTCACCCTCTTACACTCTCCTTCACCCTCTTACACTCTCCTTCACCCTCTTACACTCTCCTTCACCCTCTTACACTCTCCTTCACCCTCCGACACCCTCTGACACCCTCATACACCCTGCTTCGCCCGCTTACACCCTCTGACACCCTCCTTCACCCTCTTACACCCTCCTTCACCCTCTTACACTCTCCTTCACCCTCCTTCACCCTCTTACAACCTCTTTCACGCTCATACACACTCCGTCACCCTCGTACACCCTCTTGCACCTTCCTTCACCCTCTTACGCCCTCCATCACCCTCCTTCACCCATCCTTCACCCTCCTTCACCCCCTGACACCCTCTGACACCCTCCTTCACCCTCTTACACCCTCCTTCACCCTCTTACACTCTTCTTCACCCTCTTACACCCTCCTTCACCCTCTTACACTCTCCTTCACCCGCTTTCACCCACCTACACCCTCCTTCACCCACCTACACCCTCATACACCCTGCTTCACCCTCTTACACACTCGTACACCCTCCTTCACCCTCCTAGACCCTGCTTCATCCTCTTACACACTCATACACCCTCCTTCACCCTCTTACACTCTCCTTCACCCTTTTACACGCTCCGTCACCCTCTTTCACTCTCCTACACTCTCCTTCACCCACCTACACCCTCTTACACCCTCCTTCAACCTCTTACACCCTCCTTCACCCTTTCACACTCTCCATCACTCTCTTAGACTCTCCTGCACTCTCCTTCACCCACCTACACCCTCTTACACCCTCCTTCACCCTCTTACACTCTCCTTCACCCTCTTACACTCTCCTTCACCCTCTTACACTCTCCTTCACCCTCTTACACTCTCCTTCACCCTCTTACACTCTCCTTCACCCTCTTACACGCTCTTTCACTCTCTTACACCCTCTGACACCCTCTGACAACCTCTGACACTCTCTTGCACCCTCCTTTACCCTCATACAACATCTTTCACCCTCATACACCCTGCTTCACCCTCTTGCACTCTCCCTCACCCTCTTACACGCTCCTTCACCCTCTTACACGCTCCTTCACCCTCTTACACGCTCCTTCACCCTCTTACACGCTCCTTCACCCTCTTACACGCTCCTTCACCTTCTTACACGCTCCTTCACCCTCTTACACGCTCCTTCACCCTCTAACACGCTCCTTCACCCTCTTACAACCTCTTTCACCCTCATACACCCACCTACACCCTCTTACACCCTCCTTCACCCTCTTACACTCTCCTTCACCCTCTGACACCCTCTGACACTCTCCTTCACCCTCCTACACTCTCCTTCACCCTCTGACACCCTCTGACACCCTCTGACACCCTCCGACACCCTCCTTCACCCTCTGACACTCTCCTTCACCCTCTGACACTCTCCTTCACCCTCTGACACTCACCTTCACCCTCTGACACTCTCCTTCACCCTCTTACACGCTCCTTCACCCTCCATCACCTTCTTACACGCTCCTTCACCCTCTTACACGCTCCTTCACCCTCTTACACGCTCCTTCACCCTCTTACACCCTCCTTCACCCTCTTACACCCTCCTTCACCCTCTTACACCCTCCTTCACCCTCTTACACCCTCCTTCACCCTCCATCACCCTCTTACACCCTCCATCACCTTCTTACACGCTCCTTCACCCTCTTACACGCTCCTTCACCCTCTTACACACTCGTACACCCTCCTACACCCTCCTACACCCTCCTACACCCTCCTACACCCTCCTACACCCTCATACACCCTCATACACCCTCATACACCCTCATACACCCTCATACACCCACCTACACCCACCTACACCCTCATACACCCACCTACACCCTCATACACCCTCATACACCCTCCTTGACCCTCTTACACTCTCCTTCACCCTCTTACACGCTCCTTCACCCTCTTACACTCTCCTTCACCCTCTTACACTCTCCTTCACCCTCTTACACTCTCCTTCACCCTCTTACACTCTCCTTCACCCTCTTACACGCTCCTTCACCCTCGTACACGCTCCTTCACCCTCCGACACCCTCCTTCACCCTCCTTCACCCTCCCTCACCCTCCTTCACCCTCCTAGACTCTCCTTCGCCCTCTTACACGCTCCTTCACTCTCTTACACCCTCTGACACCCTCTGACAACCTCTGACACTCTCTTACACCCTCCTTTACCCTCATACAACCTCTTTCACCTCATACACTCTGCTTCATCTTACACCCTCCTTCACCCTCATACACTCTCCTTCACCCTCTTACACGCTCCTTCACCCTCTTACACGCTCCTTCACCCTCCGACACCCTCCTTCACCCTCCTTCACCCTCATACACTCTCCTTCACCCTCTTACACGCTCCTTCACTCTCTTACACCCTCTGACAACCTCTGACACTCTCTTACACCCTCCATTACCCTCGTACAACCTCTTTCACCCTCTTTCACTCTCCTTCACCCTCTTACACTCTCCTTCACCCTCTTACACTCTCCTTCACCCTCTTACACTCTCCTTCACCCTCTTACACTCTCCTTCACCCTCTTACACTCTCCTTCACCCTCCGACACCCTCCTTCACCCTCTTACACCCTCCTTCACCCTCTTACACCCTCCTTCACCCTCTTACACTCTCCTTCACCCTCTTACACTCTCCTTCACCCTCTTACACTCTCCTTCACCCTCTTACACTCTCCTTCACCCTCTGACATCCTCTGACACCCTCTGACACTCTCCTTCACCCTCTTACACTCTCCTTCACCCACCTACACCCTCTGACACCCTCATACACTCTGCTTCGCCCGCTTACACCCTCCTTCACCCTCTTACACCCTCCTTCACCCTCTTACACTCTCCTTCACCCTCTGACACTCTCCTTCACCCTCTGACACTCTCCTTCACCCTCTGACACTCTCCTTCACCCTCTGACACTCTCCTTCACCCTCTTACACTCTCCTTCACCCTCTTACACTCTCCTTCACCCTCCGACACCCTCTGACACCCTCATACACCCTGCTTCGCCCGCTTACACCCTCTGACACCCTCCTTCACCCTCTTACACCCTCCTTCACCCTCTTACACTCTCCTTCACCCTCCTTCACCCTCTTACAACCTCATTCACGCTCATACACACTCCTTCACCCTCGTACACCCTCTTGCACCTTCCTTCACCCTCTTACGCCCTCCATCACCCTCCTTCACCCATCCTTCACCCTCCTTCACCCCCTGACACCCTCCTTCACCCTCTTACACCCTCCTTCACCCTCTTACACTCTTCTTCACCCTCTTACACCCTCCTTCACCCTCTTACACTCTCCTTCACCCGCTTTCACCCACCTGCACCCTCCTTCACCCACCTACACCCTCATACACCCTGCTTCACCCTCTTACACACTCGTACACCCTCCTTCACCCTCATAGACCCTGCTTCATCCTCTTACACACTCATACACCCTCCTTCACCCTCTTACACTCTCCTTCACCCTTTTACACGCTCCGTCACCCTCTTTCACTCTCCTACACTCTCCTTCACCCACCTACACCCTCTTACACCCTCCTTCAACCTCCTTCACCCTTTTACACTCTCCATCACTCTCTTAGACTCTCCTACACTCTCCTTCACCCACCTACACCCTCTTACACCCTCCTTCACCCTCTTACACTCTCCTTCACCCTCTTACACTCTCCTTCACCCTCATACACACTCGTACACCCTCATACACCCTCTTCCACCCTCCTTCACACTCGTTCATCCTCCTTCACCCTCTTAGACCCTCCTTCACTCTCCTTCACTCTTATACACTCTCCTTCACTCTCATACACTCTCCTTCACCCTCTTACACTCTCCTTCACCCTCTTACACTCTCCTTCACCCTCTTACACTCTCCTTCACCCTCTTACACTCTCCTTCACCCTCTTACACCCTCATACACCCTGCTTCACCCTCTTACACACTCGTACACCCTCCTACACCCTCCTACACCCTCCTACACCCTCATACACCCTCATACACCCACCTACACCCTCATACACCCTCATACACCCTCATACACCCTCATACACCCTCATACACCCTCTTACTCTCCTTCACCCTCTTACACTCTCCTTCACCCTCTTACACTCTCCAACACTCTCCTTCACCCACCTACACCCTCATACACCCTCCTTCACCCTCTTACACACTCGTACACCCTCTTACACCCTCCCTCACCCTCATACACCCTCCTTGACCCTCTTACACTCTCCTTCACCCTCTTACACGCTCCTTCACCCTCTTACACTCTCCTTCACCCTCTTACACTCTCCTTCACCCTCTTACACTCTCCTTCACCCTCTTACACTCTCCTTCACCCTCTTACAACCTCCTTCACCCTCTTACAACCTCCTTCACCCTCTTACACCCGTCTTCACCCTCTTACACTCTCCTTCACCCTCTTACACTCTCCTTCACCCTCTTACACTCTCCTTCACCCTCTTACACTCTCCTTCACCCTCTTACACTCTCCTTCCCCCTCTTACACGCTCCTTCACCCTCTTACACGCTCCTTCACCCTCTTACACGCTCCTTCACCCTCTTACACGCTCCTTCACCCTCTTACACGCTCCTACACTCTCCTTCACCCACCTACACCCTCTTACACCCTCTTACACTCTCCTTCACCCTCATACACCCTGCTTCACCCTCATACACCCTCATACACCCTCCTTCACCCTCCTTCAGCCTCTTACACTCTCCTTCACCCTCTTACACTCTCCTTCACCCTTACACGCTCCTTCACCCTCTTACACGCTCCTTCACCCTCTTACACGCTCCGTCACCCTCGTACACGCTCCTTCACCCTCGTACACTCTCCTTCACCCTCTTACACTCTCCTTCACCCTCTTCACTCTCATTCACCCTCTTACACTCTCACTCACCCTCTTACACGCTCCGACACCCTCTGACACCCTCCTTCACCCTCTTACACCCTCTGACAACCTCTGACAACCTCTGAGACCCTCTGACACCCTCTGACACCCTCCTTCACCCTCTTACACCCTCTGACAACCTCTGACAACCTCTGACACCCTCTGACACCCTCTGACACCCTCTGACACCCTCTGACACCCTCTGACACCCTCCTTCACCCTCTTACACTCTCCTTCACCCTCTTACACTCTCCTTCACCCTCTTACACCCTCTGACACCCTCTGACAACCTCTGACACTCTCTTACACCCTCCTTTACACTCATACAACCTCCTTCACCCTCCTACACCCTCTGACACCCTGCTTCACCCTCTTGCACTCTCCTTCACACTCTTACACTTTCCTTCACCCTCTTACACTCTCCTTCACCCTCTTACACTCTCCTTCACCCTCTTACACTTTCCGTCACCCTCTTACACTCTCCTTCACCCACTTACACGCTCCTTCACCCTCTTACACCCTCCTTCACCCTCTTACACCCTCCTTCACCCTCTTACACCCTCCTTCACCCTCTTACACACTCGTACACCCTCCTTCACCCTCTTACACTCTCCTTCACCCTCTTACACTCTCCTTCACCCTCTGACACCCTCTGACACTCTCCTTCACCCTCCGACACTCTCCTTCACTCTCTGACACTCTCCTTCACCTTCTTACACACTCCTTCACCCTCTTACACCCTCCTTCACCCTCTTACACCCTCTGACACCCGCTGACAACCTCTGACACCCTCTTACACCCTCCTTCACCCTCTTACACTCTCCATCACCTTCTTACACGCTCCTTCACCCTCTTACACGCTCCTTCACCCTCTTACACGCTCCTTCACCCTCTTACACGCTCCTTCACCCTCTTACACGCTCCTTCACCCTCCTACACCCTCCTTCACCCTCTTACACCCTCCTGCACCCTCTTACACCCTCTGACACCCGCTGACAACCTCTAACAACATCTGACACCTTCCTTCACCCTCTTACACTCTCCTTCACCCTCCTTCACCCTCTTACACTCTCCTTCACCCTCTTACACTCTCCTTCACCCTCTTACACTCTCCTTCACCCTCTTACACTCTCCTTCACCCTCTTACACTCTCCTTCACCCTCTTACACCCTCCTTCACCCTTATACACCCTCCTTCACCATCATACACTCTCCGTCACCCTCTTACACCCTCCTTCACCCTCTTACACGCTCCTTCACCCTCGTACACGCTCCTTCATCCTCTTACACTCTCCTTCACCCTCTTACAACCTCTTTCACCCTCATACACACTCCTTCACCCTCCTTCACCCTCGTACACCCTCTAATACCCTCCGACACCCTCCGACACCCCCTTACGCTCTCCTTCACCCTCTTACGCTCTCCTTCACCCTCTTACGCTCTCCTTCACCCTCTTACGCTCTCCTTCACCCTCTTACGCTCTCCTTCACCCTCTTACGCTCTCCTTCACCCTCTTACGCTCTCCTTCACCCTCTTACGCTCTCCTTCACCCTCATACACTCTCCTTTACCCTCATACGTCTTTCACACTCATACACTATACTTCACCCTCTTACACCCTCATACACCCTGCTTCACCCTCTTACACACTCGTACACCCTCCTTCACCCTCCTTCACCCTCTTACACTCTCCTTCACCCTCTTACACTCTCCTACACTCTCCTACACTCTCCTTCACCCACCTACACCCTCATACACCCTCCTTCACCCTCTTACACGCTCCGTCACCCTCGTACACGCTCCTTCACCCTCGTACACTCTCCTTCACCCTCTTACACTCTCCTTCACCCTCTTACACTCTCCTTCACCCTCTTACACTCTCACTCACCCTCTTACACGCTCCGACACCCTCTGACACCCTCCTTCACCCTCTTACACCCTCTGACAACCTCTGACACCCTCTGACACCCTCTGACACCCTCTGACACCCTCTGACACCCTCTGACACCCTCTGACACCCTCTGACACCCTCTGACACCCTCTGACACCCTCCTTCACCCTCCTTCACCCTCTTACACCCTCTGACAACCTCTGACAACCTCTGACACCCTCTGACACCCTCTGACACCCTCTGACACCCTCTGACACCCTCTGACACCCTCTGACACCCTCTGACACCCTCCTTCACCCTCTTACACTCTCCTTCACCCTCTTACACTCTCCTTCACCCTCTTACACCCTCTGACACCCTCTGACAACCTCTGACACTCTCTTACACCCTCCTTTACACTCATACAACCTCCTTCACCCTCCTACACCCTCTGACACCCTCCTTCACCCTCTTACACTCTCCTTCACCCTCTTACACTCTCCTTCACCCTCTTACACTCTCCTTCACCCTCTTACACTCTCCTTCACCCTCTTACACCCTCCTTCACCCTCTTACACGCTCCTTCACCCTCTTACACGCTCCTTCACCCTCTTACACGCTCCTTCACCCTCTTACACCCTCCTTCACCCTCTTACACCCTCCTTCACCCTCTTACACCCTCCTTCACCCTCTTACACTCTCCTTCACCCTCTTACACTCTCCTTCACCCTCTTACACTCTCCTTCACCCTCTTACACCCTCCTTCACCCTCTGACACTCTCCTTCACCCACCTACACCCTCTGACACCCTCATACACCCTGCTTCGCCCGCTTACACCCTCCTTCACCCTCTTACACCCTCCTTCACCCTCTGACACTCTCCTTCACCCTCTGACACTCTCCTTCACCCTCTGACACTCTCCTTCACCCTCTGACACTCTCCTTCACCCTCTTACACTCTCCTTCACCCTCTTACACTCTCCTTCACCCTCTTACACTCTCTTTCACCCTCCGACACCCTCTGACACCCTCTGACACCCTCATACACCCTGCTTCGCCCGCTTACACCCTCTGACACCCTCCTTCACCCTCTTACACTCTCCTTCACCCTCCGACACCCTCTGACACCCTCTGACACCCTCCTTCACCCTCTTACACTCTCCTTCACCCTCTTACACTCTCCTTCACCCTCCTTCACCCTCTTACAACCTCTTTCACGCTCATACACACTCCGTCACCCTCGTACACCCTCTTGCACCCTCCTTCACCCTCTTACACCCTCTGACACCCTCTTACGCCCTCCATCACCCTCCTTCACCCATCCTTCACCCTCCTTCACCCCCTGACACCCTCTGACACCCTCCTTCACCCTCATACACCCTCATACACCCTCCTTCACCCTCTTACACTCTCCTTCACCCTCTTACACTCTCCTACACCCTGCTTCACCCTCTTACACACTCGTACTCCCTCCTTCACCCTCATACAACCTCCTTCACCCTCTTACACTCTCCTTCAACCTCTTACACCCTCCTTCACCCTCTTACACACTCGTACACCCTCTTACACTCTCCTTCACCCTCCTTCACCCTCCTACACCCTCCTACACCCACTGACACCCACTGACACCCACTGACACCCACTGACACCCTCCTTCACCCTCCTTCACCCTCCTTCACCCTCTTACACTCTCCTTCACCCTCATACACCGTGCTTCACCCTCTTACACTCTCCTTCACCCTCTTACACGCTCCTTCACCCTCTAACACGCTCCTTCACCCTCTTACACGCTCCTTCACCCTCTTACAACCTCTTACACCCCCTTACACCCCCTTACACCCTCTGACACCCTCATGCACCCACTTACACTCTCCTTCACCCTCATTCACCCTCCTTCACCCACCTATAACACCCTCATACACCCTGATACACCCTGCTTCGCCCGCTTACACCCTCTGACAACCTCCTTCACCCACCTACACCCTCATACACCCTCCTTCACCCTCTTACACTCTCCTTCACCCTCCTACATCCGCTGACACCCGCTGACACCCTCCTTCACCCTCTTACACTCTCCTTCACCCTCTTACACTCTCCTTCACCCTCTTACACTCTCCTTCACCCTCTTACACTCTCCTTCACCCTCTTACACTCTCCTTCACCCTCTTACACTCTCCTTCACCCTCTTACACTCTCCTTCACCCTCCGACACCCTCCTTCACCCTCCTTCACCCTCCTTCACCCTCCCTCACCCTCCCTCACCCTCCTAGACTCTCCTTCACCCTCTTACACGCTCCTTCACTCTCTTACACCCTCTGACAACCTCTGACACTCTCTTACACCCTCCTTTACCCTCATACACTCTCCTTCACCCTCTGACACGCTCCTTCACTCGCTTACACCCTCTGACACCCTCTGACACTCTCTTACACCCTCCTTTACCCTCATACAACCTCTTTCACCTCATACACTCTGCTTCATCTTACACCCTCCTTCACCCTCCTTCACCCTCATACACTCTCGTTCACCCTCTTACACTCTCCTTCACCCTCCGACACCCTCCTTCACCCTCTTACACTCTCCTTCACCCTCTTACACTCTCCTTCACCCTCTTACACTCTCCTTCACCCTCTTACACTCTCCTTCACCCTCTTACACTCTCCTTCACCCTCTTACACTCTCCTTCACCCTCTGACACCCTCTGACACTCTCCTTCACCCACCTACACCCTCTGACACCCTCATACACCCTGCTTCGCCCGCTTACACCCTCCTTCACCCTCTTACACCCTCCTTCACCCTCTGACACTCTCCTTCACCCTCTGACACTCTCCTTCACCCTCTGACACTCTCCTTCACCCTCTTACACTCTCCTTCACCCTCTTACACTCTCCTTCACCCTCTTACACTCTCCTTCACCCTCTGACACTCTCCTTCACCCTCTGACACCCTCTGACCCTCTGACACCCTCATACACCCTGCTTCGCCCGCTTACACCCTCCTTCACCCTCTTACACCCTCCTTCACCCTCTGACACTCTCCTTCACCCTCTGACACTCTCCTTCACCCTCTGACACTCTCCTTCACCCTCTGACACTCTCCTTCACCCTCTGACACTCTCCTTCACCCTCTGACACTCTCCTTCACCCTCTGACACTCTCCTTCACCCTCTTACACTCTCCTTCACCCTCTTACACTCTCCTTCACCCTCTTACACTCTCCTTCACCCTCTTACACTCTCCTTCACCCTCTTACACTCTCCTTCACCCTCTTACACTCTCTTTCACCCTCCGACACCCTCTGACACCCTCTGACACCCTCATACACCCTGCTTCGCCCGCTTACACCCTCTGACACCCTCCTTCACCCTCTTACACTCTCCTTCACCCTCCGACACCCTCCTTCACCCTCTTACACTCTCCTTCACCCTCTTACACTCTCCTTCACCCTCCTTCACCCTCTTACAACCTCTTTCACGCTCATACACACTCCGTCACCCTCGTACACCCTCTTGCACCCTCCTTCACCCTCTTACACTCTCCTTCAACCTCTTACACCCTCCTTCACCCTCTTACACACTCGTACACCCTCTTACACTCTCCTTCACCCTCCTACACCCACTGACACCCACTGACACCCACTGACACCCACTGACACCCTCCTTCACCCTCCTTCACCCTCCTTCACCCTCTTACACTCTCCTTCACCCTCATACACCGTGCTTCACCCTCTTACACTCTCCTTCACCCTCTTACACACTCCTTCACCCTCTAACACGCTCCTTCACCCTCTTACACGCTCCTTCACCCTCTTACAACCTCTTACACCCCCTTACACCCTCTGACACCCTCATGCACCTTCTTACACTCTCCTTCACCCTCATTCACCCTCCTTCACCCACCTATAACCTCTGACACCCTCATACGCCCTGCTTCGCCCGCTTACACCCTCTGACAACCTCCTTCACCCTCATACACCCTCATTCACCCTCATTCACCCTCTTACACTCTCCTTCACCCTCTTACACTCTCATTCACCCTCTTACACGCTCCGACACCCTCCGTCACTCTCTGACAACCTCCTTCAACCTCCTTCACCCTCATACACCCTCCTTCACCCTCATACACCCTCCTTCACCCTCTTACACCCTCCTTCACCCTCTTACACTCTTCTTCACCCTCTTACACCCTCCTTCACCCTCTTACACCCTCCTTCACCCTCTTACACTCTCCTTCACCCGCTTTCACCCACCTGCACCCTCCTTCACCCACCTACACCCTCATACACCCTGCTTCACCCTCTTACACACTCGTACACCCTCCTTCACCCTCAGAGACCCTGCTTCATCCTCTTACACACTCGTACTCCCTCCTTCACCCTCATACACCCTCCTTCACCCTCTTACACTCTCCTTCACCCTCTTACACTCTCCTTCACCCTCTTACACTCTCCTTCACCCTCTTACACACTCCGTCACCCTCTTTCACTCTCCTACACTCTCCTTCACCCACCTACACCCTCATACACCAGCTTTCACCCTCTTACACCCTCTTACACCCTCCTTCAACCTCTTACACCCTCCTTCACCCTTTTACACTCTCCATCACTCTCTTAGACTCTCCTACACTCTCCTTCACCCACCTACACCCTCCTTCACCCTCTTACACTCTCCTTCACCCTCTTACACTCTCCTTCACCCTCTTACACTCTCCTTCACCCTCTTACACTCTCCTTCACCCTCTTACACTCTCCTTCACCCTCTTACACACTCGTACACCCTCATACACCCTCTTACACCCTCCTTCACACTCGTTCATCCTCCTTCACCCTCTTAGACCCTCCTTCACCCTCTTACACCCTCCTTCACTCTCCTTCACTCTTATACACTCTCCTTCACTCTCATACACTCTCCTTCACCCTCTTACACTCTCCTTCACCCTCTTACACTCTCCTTCACCCTCTTACACTCTCCTTCACCCTCTTACACTCTCCTTCACCCTCTTACACCCTGCTTCACCCTCTTACACACTCGTACACCCTCCAACACCCTCCGACACCCTCCTTCACCCACCTACACCCTCATACACCCTCCTTCACCCTCTTACACTCTCCTTCACCCTCTTACACTCTCCTTCACCCTCTTACACTCTCCTTCACCCTCATACACCCACCTACACCCACCTACACCCTCATACACCCTCCTTCACCCACCTACACCCTCATACACCCTCCTTCACCCTCATACACTCTCCTTCACCCACCTACACCCTCTTTCACCCTCTTACACTCTCCTTCACCCTCTTACACTCTCCTTCACCCTCTTACACTCTCCTTCACCCTCATACACACTCGTACACCCTCATACACCCGCTTACACCCTCCTTCACACTCGTTCATCCTCCTTCACCCTCTTAGACCCTCCTTCACCCTCTTACACCCTCCTTCACTCTCCTTCACTCTTATACACTCTCCTTCACTCTCATACACTCTCCTTCACCCTCTTACACTCTCCTTCACCCTCTTACACTCTCCTTCACCCTCTTACACTCTCCTTCACCCTCTTACACCCTCATACACCCTGCTTCACCCTCTTACACACTCGTACACCCTCCAACACCCTCCAACACCCTCCTTCACCCACCTACACCCTCATACACCCTCCTTCACCCTCTTACACTCTCCTTCACCCTCTTACACTCTCCTTCACCCTCTTACACTCTCCTTCACCCTCATACACCCACCTACACCCACCTACACCCTCATACACCCTCCTTCACCCACCTACACCCTCATACACCCTCATACACCCTCTTACACACTCGTACACCCTCCCTCACCCACATACACCCTCCTTGACCCTCTTACACTCTCCTTCATCCTCTTACACGCTCCTTCACCCTCCTACATCCTCCGACACCCTCCGACACCTTCCTTCACCCTCTTACACTCTCCTTCACCCTCATGCACCCTCCTTGACCCTCTTACACGCTCCTTCACCCTCCTACACCCTCCTTCACCCTCCATCACCCTCCTTCACCCTCTTACACTCTCCTTCACCCTCTTACACTCTCCTTCACCCTCTTACACTCTCCTTCACCCTCTTACACTCTCCTTCACCCTCTTACACTCTCCTTCACCCTCTTACACGCTCCTTCACCCTCTGACAACCTCTTTCACGCTCATACACACTCCTTCACCCTCGAACACACTCTTACACCCTCTGACACCCTCTGACACCCTCTGACACTCTCCTTCACCCTCTTACACTCTCCTTCACCCTCCTTCACACTCCTTCACCCACCTACACCCTGCTCACCCTCTTACACACTCGTACACCCTCCTTCACCCTCATAGACCCTGCTTCACCCTCTTACACTCTCCTTCACCCATCTACACTCTCTTACACCCTCTTACACTCTCCTTCACCCTCATACACCCTGCTTCACCCTCATACACCTTGCTTCACCCTCATACACCCTGCTTCGCCCGCTTACACCCTCCTTCACCCTCTTACACCCTCCTTCACCCTCTGACACTCTCCTTCACCCTCTGACACTCTCCTTCACCCTCTGACACTCTCCTTCACCCTCTGACACTCTCCTTCACCCTCTGACACTCTCCTTCACCCTCTTACACTCTCCTTCACCCTCTTACACTCTCTTTCACCCTCCGACACCCTCTGACACCCTCTGACACCCTCATACACCCTGCTTCGCCCGCTTACACCCTCTGACACCCTCCTTCACCCTCTTACACTCTCCTTCACCCTCCGACACCCTCTGACACCCTCTGACACCCTCCTTCACCCTCTTACACTCTCCTTCACCCTCTTACACTCTCCTTCACCCTCCTTCACCCTCTTACAACCTCTTTCACGCTCATACACACTCCGTCACCCTCGTACACCCTCTTGCACCCTCCTTCACCCTCTTACACCCTCTGACACCCTCTTACGCCCTCCATCACCCTCCTTCACCCATCCTTCACCCTCCTTCACCCCCTGACACCCTCTGACACCCTCCTTCACCCTCATACACCCTCATACACCCTCCTTCACCCTCTTACACTCTCCTTCACCCTCTTACACTCTCCTACACCCTGCTTCACCCTCTTACACACTCGTACTCCCTCCTTCACCCTCATACAACCTCCTTCACCCTCTTACACTCTCCTTCAACCTCTTACACCCTCCTTCACCCTCTTACACACTCGTACACCCTCTTACACTCTCCTTCACCCTCCTTCACCCTCCTACACCCTCCTACACCCACTGACACCCACTGACACCCACTGACACCCACTGACACCCTCCTTCACCCTCCTTCACCCTCCTTCACCCTCCTTCACCCTCTTACACTCTCCTTCACCCTCATACACCGTGCTTCACCCTCTTACACTCTCCTTCACCCTCTTACACACTCCTTCACCCTCTAACACGCTCCTTCACCCTCTTACACGCTCCTTCACCCTCTTACAACCTCTTACACCCCCTTACACCCCCTTACACCCTCTGACACCCTCATGCACCCACTTACACTCTCCTTCACCCTCATTCACCCTCCTTCACCCACCTATAACACCCTCATACACCCTGATACACCCTGCTTCGCCCGCTTACACCCTCTGACAACCTCCTTTACCCACCTACACCCTCATACACCCTCCTTCACCCTCTTACACTCTCCTTCACCCTCCTACATCCGCTGACACCCGCTGACACCCGCTGACACCCGCTGACACCCTCCTTCACCCTCTTACACTCTCCTTCACCCTCTTACACTCTCCTTCACCCTCTTACACTCTCCTTCACCCTCTTACACTCTCCTTCACCCTCTTACACTCTCCTTCACCCTCCGACACCCTCCTTCACCCTCCTTCACCCTCCTTCACCCTCCCTCACCCTCCCTCACCCTCCTAGACTCTCCTTCACCCTCTTACACGCTCCTTCACTCTCTTACACCCTCTGACAACCTCTGACACTCTCTTACACCCTCCTTTACCCTCATACACTCTCCTTCACCCTCTGACACGCTCCTTCACTCGCTTACACCCTCTGACACCCTCTGACACTCTCTTACACCCTCCTTTACCCTCATACAACCTCTTTCACCTCATACACTCTGCTTCATCTTACACCCTCCTTCACCCTCCTTCACCCTCATACACTCTCGTTCACCCTCTTACACTCTCCTTCACCCTCCGACACCCTCCTTCACCCTCTTACACTCTCCTTCACCCTCTTACACTCTCCTTCACCCTCTTACACTCTCCTTCACCCTCTTACACTCTCCTTCACCCTCTTACACTCTCCTTCACCCTCTTACACTCTCCTTCACCCTCTGACACCCTCTGACACTCTCCTTCACCCACCTACACCCTCTGACACCCTCATACACCCTGCTTCGCCCGCTTACACCCTCCTTCACCCTCTTACACCCTCCTTCACCCTCTGACACTCTCCTTCACCCTCTGACACTCTCCTTCACCCTCTGACACTCTCCTTCACCCTCTTACACTCTCCTTCACCCTCTTACACTCTCCTTCACCCTCTTACACTCTCCTTCACCCTCTTACACTCTCCTTCACCCTCTGACACCCTCTGACCCTCTGACACCCTCATACACCCTGCTTCGCCCGCTTACACCCTCCTTCACCCTCTTACACCCTCCTTCACCCTCTGACACTCTCCTTCACCCTCTGACACTCTCCTTCACCCTCTGACACTCTCCTTCACCCTCTGACACTCTCCTTCACCCTCTGACACTCTCCTTCACCCTCTGACACTCTCCTTCACCCTCTGACACTCTCCTTCACCCTCTGACACTCTCCTTCACCCTCTGACACTCTCCTTCACCCTCTTACACTCTCCTTCACCCTCTTACACTCTCCTTCACCCTCTTACACTCTCCTTCACCCTCTTACACTCTCCTTCACCCTCTTACACACTCTTTCACCCTCCGACACCCTCTGACACCCTCTGACACCCTCATACACCCTGCTTCGCCCGCTTACACCCTCTGACACCCTCCTTCACCCTCTTACACTCTCCTTCACCCTCCGACACCCTCTGACACCCTCCTTCACCCTCTTACACTCTCCTTCACCCTCTTACACTCTCCTTCACCCTCCTTCACCCTCTTACAACCTCTTTCACGCTCATACACACTCCGTCACCCTCGTACACCCTCTTGCACCCTCCTTCACCCTCTTACACTCTCCTTCAACCTCTTACACCCTCCTTCACCCTCTTACACACTCGTACACCCTCTTACACTCTCCTTCACCCTCCTACACCCACTGACACCCACTGACACCCACTGACACCCACTGACACCCTCCTTCACCCTCCTTCACCCTCCTTCACCCTCTTACACTCTCCTTCACCCTCATACACCGTGCTTCACCCTCTTACACTCTCCTTCACCCTCTTACACACTCCTTCACCCTCTAACACGCTCCTTCACCCTCTTACACGCTCCTTCACCCTCTTACAACCTCTTACACCCCCTTACACCCCCTTACACCCTCTGACACCCTCATGCACCTTCTTACACTCTCCTTCACCCTCATTCACCCTCCTTCACCCACCTATAACCTCTGACACCCTCATACGCCCTGCTTCGCCCGCTTACACCCTCTGACAACCTCCTTCACCCTCATACACCCTCATTCACCCTCATTCACCCTCTTACACTCTCCTTCACCCTCTTACACTCTCATTCACCCTCTTACACGCTCCGACACCCTCCGTCACTCTCTGACAACCTCCTTCAACCTCCTTCACCCTCATACACCCTCCTTCACCCTCATACACCCTCCTTCACCCTCTTACACCCTCCTTCACCCTCTTACACTCTTCTTCACCCTCTTACACCCTCCTTCACCCTCTTACACCCTCCTTCACCCTCTTACACTCTCCTTCACCCGCTTTCACCCACCTGCACCCTCCTTCACCCACCTACACCCTCATACACCCTGCTTCACCCTCTTACACACTCGTACACCCTCCTTCACCCTCCTTCACCCTCAGAGACCCTGCTTCATCCTCTTACACACTCGTACTCCCTCCTTCACCCTCATACACCCTCCTTCACCCTCTTACACTCTCCTTCACCCTCTTACACTCTCCTTCACCCTCTTACACTCTCCTTCACCCTCTTACACACTCCGTCACCCTCTTTCACTCTCCTACACTCTCCTTCACCCACCTACACCCTCATACACCAGCTTTCACCCTCTTACACCCTCTTACACCCTCCTTCAACCTCTTACACCCTCCTTCACCCTTTTACACTCTCCATCACTCTCTTAGACTCTCCTACACTCTCCTTCACCCACCTACACCCTCTTTCACCCTCTTACACTCTCCTTCACCCTCTTACACTCTCCTTCACCCTCTTACACTCTCCTTCACCCTCATACACACTCGTACACCCTCATACACCCGCTTACACCCTCCTTCACACTCGTTCATCCTCCTTCACCCTCTTAGACCCTCCTTCACCCTCTTACACCCTCCTTCACTCTCCTTCACTCTTATACACTCTCCTTCACTCTCATACACTCTCCTTCACCCTCTTACACTCTCCTTCACCCTCTTACACTCTCCTTCACCCTCTTACACTCTCCTTCACCCTCTTACACTCTCCTTCACCCTCTTACACCCTGCTTCACCCTCTTACACACTCGTACACCCTCCAACACCCTCCGACACCCTCCTTCACCCACCTACACCCTCATACACCCTCCTTCACCCTCTTACACTCTCCTTCACCCTCTTACACTCTCCTTCACCCTCTTACACTCTCCTTCACCCTCATACACCCACCTACACCCTCATACACCCTCCTTCACCCACCTACACCCTCATACACCCTCCTTCACCCTCATACACTCTCCTTCACCCACCTACACCCTCTTTCACCCTCTTACACTCTCCTTCACCCTCTTACACTCTCCTTCACCCTCTTACACTCTCCTTCACCCTCATACACACTCGTACACCCTCATACACCCGCTTACACCCTCCTTCACACTCGTTCATCCTCCTTCACCCTCTTAGACCCTCCTTCACCCTCTTACACCCTCCTTCACTCTCCTTCACTCTTATACACTCTCCTTCACTCTCATACACTCTCCTTCACCCTCTTACACTCTCCTTCACCCTCTTACACTCTCCTTCACCCTCTTACACTCTCCTTCACCCTCTTACACCCTCATACACCCTGCTTCACCCTCTTACACACTCGTACACCCTCCAACACCCTCCAACACCCTCCTTCACCCACCTACACCCTCATACACCCTCATACACCCTCCTTCACCCTCTTACACTCTCCTTCACCCTCTTACACTCTCCTTCACCCTCTTACACTCTCCTTCACCCTCATACACCCACCTACACCCACCTACACCCTCATACACCCTCCTTCACCCACCTACACCCTCATACACCCTCATACACCCTCTTACACACTTGTACACCCTCCCTCACCCACATACACCCTCCTTGACCCTCTTACACTCTCCTTCATCCTCTTACACGCTCCTTCACCCTCCTACATCCTCCGACACCCTCCGACACCTTCCTTCACCCTCTTACACTCTCCTTCACCCTCATGCACCCTCCTTGACCCTCTTACACGCTCCTTCACCCTCCTACACCCTCCTTCACCCTCCATCACCCTCCTTCACCCTCTTACACTCTCCTTCACCCTCTTACACTCTCCTTCACCCTCTTACACTCTCCTTCACCCTCTTACACTCTCCTTCACCCTCTTACACTCTCCTTCACCCTCTTACACGCTCCTTCACCCTCTGACAACCTCTTTCACGCTCATACACACTCCTTCACCCTCGAACACACTCTTACACCCTCTGACACCCTCTGACACCCTCTGACACTCTCCTTCACCCTCTTACACTCTCCTTCACCCTCCTTCACACTCCTTCACCCACCTACACCCTGCTCACCCTCTTACACACTCGTACACCCTCCTTCACCCTCATAGACCCTGCTTCACCCTCTTACACTCTCCTTCACCCATCTACACTCTCTTACACCCTCTTACACTCTCCTTCACCCTCATACACCCTGCTTCACCCTCATACACCTTGCTTCACCCTCATACACCCTGCTTCACCCTCATACACCCTCCTTCACGCTTACACACTGGTACACCCTCCTTCACCCTCTTAGACCCTCCATCACTCTCCTTCACCCTCTTACACTCTCCTTCACCCTCTTACACTCTCCTTCACCCTCTTACACTCTCCTTCACCCTCTTACACTCTCCTTCACCCTCTTACACCCTCATCCACCCTGCTTCACCCTCTTACACACTCGTACACCCTCATACACCCTCCTTCACCAACCTACACCCTCATACACCCTGCTTCACCCTCTTACACACTCCTACACCCTCCTTCACCCACCGACACCCTCATACACCCTCATACACCCTCATACACCCTCTTACACTCTCCTTCACCCTCTTACACTCTCCTTCACCCTCTTACACTCTCCTTCACCCTCTTACACTCTCCTTCACCCTCTTACACTCTCCTTCACCCTCTTACACTCTCCTTCACCCTCTTACACTCTCCTTCACCCTCTTACACGCTCATTCACCCTCTTACACGCTCATTCACCCTCTGACACCCTCGTACACTCTCCTTCACCCTCTTACACTCTCCTTCACCCTCATTCACCCTCCTTCACCCTCTGACAACCTCCTTCACCCTCATACACCCTGCTTCACCCTCTTACACTCTCATTCACCCTCTTACACGCTCCGACACCCTCTTACATGCTCCTTCACCCTCTTACACCCTCTGACACCCTCTGACAACCTCGGACACCCTCCTTCACCCTCTTACACTCTCCTTCACCCTCTTACACTCTCCTTCACCCTCTTACACTCTCCTTCACCCTCTTACACTCTCCTTCACCCTCTTACACTCTCCTTCACCCTCTTACACTCTCCTTCACCCTCTTACACTCTCCTTCACCCTCTTACACGCTCTTTCACTCTCTTACACCCTCTGACACCCTCTGACAACCTCTGACACTCTCTTGCACCCTCCTTTACCCTCATACAACATCTTTCACCCTCATACACCCTGCTTCACCCTCTTGCACTCTCCCTCACCCTCTTACACGCTCCTTCACCCTCTTACACGCTCCTTCACCCTCTTACACGCTCCTTCACCCTCTTACACGCTCCTTCACCCTCTTACACGCTCCTTCACCCTCTTACACGCTCCTTCACCCTCTAACACGCTCCTTCACCCTCTTACAACCTCTTTCACCCTCATACACCCACCTACACCCTCTTACACCCTCCTTCACCATCTTACACTCTCCTTCACCCTCTGACACTCTCCTTCACCCTCCTACACTCTCCTTCACCCTCTGACACCCTCTGACACCCTCTGACACCCTCCGACACCCTCCGACACCCTCTGACACTCTCCTTCACCCTCTGACACTCTCCTTCACCCTCTGACACTCTCCTTCACCCTCTGACACGCTCCTTCACCCTCTTACACGCTCCTTCACCCTCTTACACCCTCCTTCACACTCTTACACCCTCTGACACCCGCTGACAACCTCTGACAACTTCTGACACCCTCTTACACCCTCCTTCACCCTCCATCACCTTCTTACACGCTCCTTCACCCTCTTACACGCTCCTTCACCCTCTTACACGCTCCTTCACCCTCTTACACCCTCCTTCACCCTCTTACACCCTCCTTCACCCTCTTACACCCTCCTTCACCCTCTTACACCCTCCTTCACCCTCTTACACCCTCCATCACCCTCTTACACCCTCCATCACCTTCTTACACGCTCCTTCACCCTCTTACACGCTCCTTCACCCTCTTACACGCTCCTTCACCCTCTTACACGCTCCTTCACCCTCTTACACTCTCCTTTACCCTCTTACACTCTCCTTCACCCTCTTACACTCTCCTTCACCCTCTTACACTCTCCTTCACCCTCTTACACGCTCCTTCACCCTCCGACACCCTCCTTCACCCTCCTTCACCCTCCTTCACCCTCCTAGACTCTCCTTCGCCCTCTTACACGCTCCTTCACTCTCTTACACCCTCTGACAACCTCTGACACTCTCTTACACCCTCCTTTACCCTCATACAACCTCTTTCACCTCATACACTCTGCTTCATCTTACACCCTCCTTCACCCTCATACACTCTCCTTCACCCTCTTACACGCTCCTTCACCCTCCGACACCCTCCTTCACCCTCCTTCACCCTCATACACTCTCCTTCACCCTCTTACACGCTCCTTCACTCTCTTACACCCTCTGACAACCTCTGACACTCTCTTACACCCTCCATTACCCTCATACAACCTCTTTCACCCTCTTTCACTCTCCTTCACCCTCTTACACTCTCCTTCACCCTCTTACACTCTCCTTCACCCTCTGACATCCTCTGACACCCTCTGACACTCTCCTTCACCCTCTTACACTCTCCTTCACCCACCTACACCCTCTGACACCCTCATACACTCTGCTTCGCCCGCTTACACTCTCCTTCACCCTCTTACACTCTCCTTCACCCTCTTACACTCTCCTTCACCCTCTTACACTCTCCTTCACCCTCTTACACTCTCCTTCACCCTCTTACACTCTCCTTCACCCTCCGACACCCTCCTTCACCCTCTTACACCCTCCTTCACCCTCTTACACCCTCCTTCACCCTCTTACACTCTCCTTCACCCTCTTACACTCTCCTTCACCCTCTTACACTCTCCTTCACCCTCTTACACTCTCCTTCACCCTCTGACATCCTCTGACACCCTCTGACACTCTCCTTCACCCTCTTACACTCTCCTTCACCCACCTACACCCTCTGACACCCTCATACACTCTGCTTCGCCCGCTTACACCCTCCTTCACCCTCTTACACTCTCCTTCACCCTCTGACACTCTCCTTCACCCTCTGACACTCTCCTTCACCCTCTGACACTCTCCTTCACCCTCTGACACTCTCCTTCACCCTCTGACACTCTCCTTCACCCTCTGACACTCTCCTTCACCCTCTTACACTCTCCTTCACCCTCTTACACTCTCCTTCACCCTCTTACACTCTCCTTCACCCTCTTACACTCTCCTTCACCCTCTTACACTCTCCTTCACCCTCCGACACCCTCTGACACCCTCATACACCCTGCTTCGCCCGCTTACACCCTCTGACACCCTCCTTCACCCTCTTACACCCTCCTTCACCCTCTTACACTCTCCTTCACCCTCCTTCACCCTCTTACAACCTCTTTCACGCTCATACACACTCCTTCACCCTCGTACACCCTCTTGCACCTTCCTTCACCCTCTTACGCCCTCCATCACCCTCCTTCACCCATCCTTCACCCTCCTTCACCCCCTGACACCCTCTGACACCCTCCTTCACCCTCTTACACCCTCCTTCACCCTCTTACACTCTTCTTCACCCTCTTACACCCTCCTTCACCCTCTTACACTCTCCTTCACCCGCTTTCACCCACCTACACCCTCCTTCACCCACCTACACCCTCATACACCCTGCTTCACCCTCTTACACACTCGTACACCCTCCTTCACCCTCATAGACCCTGCTTCATCCTCTTACACACTCATACACCCTCCTACACTCTCCTTCACCCTTTTACACGCTCCGTCACCCTCTTTCACTCTCCTACACTCTCCTTCACCCACCTACACCCTCTTACACCCTCCTTCAACCTCTTACACCCTCCTTCACCCTTTTACACTCTCCATCACTCTCTTAGACTCTCCTACACTCTCCTTCACCCACCTACACCCTCTTACACCCTCCTTCACCCTCTTACACTCTCCTTCACCCTCTTACACTCTCCTTCACCCTCATACACACTCGTACACCCTCATACACCCTCTTCCACCCTCCTTCACACTCGTTCATCCTCCTTCACCCTCTTAGACCCTCCTTCACTCTCCTTCACTCTTATACACTCTCCTTCACTCTCATACACTCTCCTTCACCCTCTTACACTCTCCTTCACCCTCTTACACTCTCCTTCACCCTCTTACACTCTCCTTCACCCTCTTACACTCTCCTTCACCCTCTTACACCCTCATACACCCTGCTTCACCCTCTTACACACTCGTACACCCTCATACACACTTATACACCCTCATACACCCTCATACACCCTCATACACCCTCATACACCCTCATACACCCTCATACACCCTCATACACCCTCATACACCCACCTACACCCTCTTACACCCTCCCTCACCCTCATACACCCTCCTTGACCCTCTTACACTCTCCTTCACCCTCTTACACGCTCCTTCACCCTCTTACACTCTCCTTCACCCTCTTACACTCTCCTTCACCCTCTTACACTCTCCTTCACCCTCTTACACTCTCCTTCACCCTCTTACACTCTCCTTCACCCTCTTACAACCTCCTTCACCCTCTTACAACCTCCTTCACCCTCTTACAACCTCCTTCACCCTCTTACACCCGTCTTCACCCTCTTACACTCTCCTTCACCCTCTTACACTCTCCTTCACCCTCTTACACTCTCCTTCACCCTCTTACACTCTCCTTCACCCTCTTACACTCTCCTTCACCCTCTTACACTCTCCTTCACCCTCTTACACTCTCCTTCACCCTCTTACACTCTCCTTCACCCTCTTACACTCTCCTTCACCCTCTTACACGCTCCTTCACCCTCTTACACGCTCCTTCACCCTCTTACACGCTCCTTCACCCTCTTACACGCTCCTTCACCCTCTTACACGCTCCTACACTCTCCTTCACCCACCTCCACCCTCTTACACCCTCTTACACTCTCCTTCACCCTCATACACCCTGCTTCACCCTCATACACCCTCATACACCCTCCTTCACCCTCCTTCAGCCTCTTACACTCTCCTTCACCCTCTTACACTCTCCTTCACCCTTACACGCTCCTTCACCCTCTTACACGCTCCTTCACCCTCTTACACGCTCCGTCACCCTCGTACACGCTCCTTCACCCTCGTACACTCTCCTTCACCCTCTTACACTCTCCTTCACCCTCTTCACTCTCATTCACCCTCTTACACTCTCACTCACCCTCTTACACGCTCCGACACCCTCTGACACCCTCCTTCACCCTCTTACACCCTCTGACAACCTCTGACAACCTCTGACACCCTCTGACACCCTCTGACACCCTCTGACACCCTCTGACACCCTCCTTCACCCTCTTACACTCTCCTTCACCCTCTTACACTCTCCTTCACCCTCTTACACTCTCCTTCACCCTCTTACACTCTCCTTCACCCTCTTACACCCTCTGACACCCTCTGACAACCTCTTACACCCTCCTTTACACTCATACAACCTCCTTCACCCTCCTACACCCTCTGACAACCTCTGACAACCTCTGACACCCTCTGACACCCTCTGACACCCTCTGACACCCTCCTTCACCCTCTTACACTCTCCTTCACCCTCTTACACTCTCCTTCACCCTCTTACACTCTCCTTCACCCTCTTACACCCTCTGACACCCTCTGACAACCTCTTACACCCTCCTTTACACTCATACAACCTCCTTCACCCTCCTACACCCTCTGACAACCTCTGACAACCTCTGACACCCTCTGACACCCTCTGACACCCTCCTTCACCCTCTTACACTCTCCTTCACCCTCTTACACTCTCCTTCACCCTCTTACACCCTCTGACACCCTCTGACAACCTCTGACACTCTCTTACACCCTCCTTTACACTCATACAACCTCCTTCACCCTCCTACACCCTCTGACACCCTGCTTCACCCTCTTGCACTCTCCTTCACACTCTTACACTTTCCTTCACCCTCTTACACTCTCCTTCACCCTCTTACACTCTCCTTCACCCTCTTACACTTTCCGTCACCCTCTTACACTCTCCTTCACCCACTTACACGCTCCTTCACCCTCTTACACCCTCCTTCACCCTCTTACACCCTCCTTCACCCTCTTACACCCTCCTTCACCCTCTTACACACTCACTCACCCTCTTACACGCTCCGACACCCTCTGACACCCTCCTTCACCCTCTTACACCCTCTGACAACCTCTGACACCCTCTGACACCCTCTGACACCCTCTGACACCCTCCTTCACCCTCTTACACTCTCCTTCACCCTCTTACACTCTCCTTCACCCTCTTACACTCTCCTTCACCCTCTTACACCCTCTGACACCCTCTGACAACCTCTTACACCCTCCTTTACACTCATACAACCTCCTTCACCCTCCTACACCCTCTGACAACCTCTGACAACCTCTGACACCCTCTGACACCCTGCTTCACCCTCTTGCACTCTCCTTCACACTCTTACACTTTCCTTCACCCTCTTCCACTCTCCTTCACCCTCTTACACTCTCCTTCACCCTCTTACACTTTCCTTCACCCTCTTACACTCTCCTTCACCCTCTTACACGCTCCTTCACCCTCTTACACCCTCCTTCACCCTCTTACACCCTCCTTCACCCTCTTACACCCTCCTTCACCCTCTTACACACTCGTACACCCTCCTTCACCCTCTTACACTCTCCTTCACCCTCTTACACTCTCCTTCACCCTCTGACACCCTCTGACACTCTCCTTCACCCTCCGACACTCTCCTTCACTCTCTGACACTCTCCTTCACCTTCTTACACACTCCTTCACCCTCTTACACCCTCCTTCACCCTCTTACACCCTCTGACACCCGCTGACAACCTCTGACACCCTCTTACACCCTCCTTCACCCTCTTACACTCTCCATCACCTTCTTACACGCTCCTTCACCCTCTTACACGCTCCTTCACCCTCTTACACGCTCCTTCACCCTCTTACACGCTCCTTCACCCTCCTACACCCTCCTTCACCCTCTTACACCCTCCTGCACCCTCTTACACCCTCTGACAGCCGCTGACAACCTCTAACAACATCTGACACCTTCCTTCACCCTCTTACACTCTCCTTCACCCTCCTTCACCCTCTTACACTCTCCTTCACCCTCTTACACTCTCCTTCACCCTCTTACACTCTCCTTCACCCTCTTACACTCTCCTTCACCCTCTTACACTCTCCTTCACCCTCTTACACTCTCCTTCACCCTCTTACACCCTCCTTCACCCTTATACACCCTCCTTCACCATCATACACTCTCCTTCACCCTCTTACACCCTCCTTCACCCTCCTTCACCCTCTTACACGCTCCTTCACCCTCGTACACGCTCCTTCATCCTCTTACACTCTCTTTCACCCTCTTACAACCTCTTTCACCCTCATACACACTCCTTCACCCTCCTTCACCCTCGTACACCCTCGTACACCCTCTGATACCCTCCGACACCCTCCGACACCCTCCGACACCCCCTTACGCTCTCCTTCACCCTCTTACGCTCTCCTTCACCCTCTTACGCTCTCCTTCACCCTCTTACGCTCTCCTTCACCCTCTTACGCTCTCCTTCACACTCATACACTCTCCTTTACCCTCATACGTCTTTCACACTCATACACTATACTTCACCCTCTTACACCCTCATACACCCTGCTTCACCCTCTTACACACTCGTACACCCTCCTTCACCCTCTTACACTCTCCTTCACCCTTTTACACTCTCCTACACTCTCCTTCACCCACCTACACCCTCATACACCCTCCTTCACCCTCCTTCACCCTCCTTCACCCTCCTTCACCCTCTTACACTCTCCTTCACCCTCTTACACTCTCCTTCACCCTCTTACACTCTCCTTCACCCTCTTACACTCTCCTTCACCCTCTTACACTCTCCTTCACCCTCTTACACTCTCCTTCACCCTCTTACACCCTCATACACCCTGCTTCACCCTCTTACACACTCGTACACCCTCCTTCACCCTCCTTCACCCTCTTACACTCTCCTTCACCCTCTTACACTCTCCTACACTCTCCTTCACCCACCTACACCCTCATACACCCTCCTTCACCCTCTTACACACTCGTACACCCTCTAACACCCTCCCTCACCCTCATACACCCTCCTTCACCCTCTTACACTCTCCTTCACCCTCTTACACTCTCCTTCACCCTCTTACACTCTCCTTCACCCTCTTACACCCTCCTTCACCCTCTTACACGCTCCTTCACCCTCTTACACGCTCCTTCACCCTCTTACACGCTCCTTCACCCTCTTACACCCTCCTTCACCCTCTTACACCCTCCTTCACCCTCTTACACCCTCCTTCACCCTCTTACACCCTCTGACACACGCTGACACCCGCTGACACCCTCCTTCACCCTCCTTCACCCTCCTTCACCCTCTTACACTCTCCTTCACCCTCTTACACTCTCCTTCACCCTCTTACACTCTCCTTCACCCTCTTACACTCTCCTTCACCCTCTTACACTCTCCTTCACCCTCTTACACTCTCCTTCACCCTCTTACACTCTCCTTCACCCTCCGACACCCTCCTTCACCCTCCGACACCCTCCTTCACCCTCCCTCACCCTCCCTCACCCTCTTAGACTCTCCTTCACCCTCTTACACGCTCCTTCACTCTCTTACACCCTCTGACAACCTCTGACACTCTCTTACACCCTCCTTTACCCTCATACACTCTCCTTCACCCTCTGACACGCTCCTTCACTCTCTTACACCCTCTGACACTCTCTTACACCCTCCTTTACCCTCATACAACCTCTTTCACCTCATACACTCTGCTTCATCTTACACCCTCCTTCACCCTCCTTCACCCTCATACACTCTCCTTCACCCTCTTACACGCTCCTTCACCTTCTTACACGCTCCTTCACCCTCTTACACGCTCCTTCACCCTCTAACACGCTCCTTCACCCTCTTACAACCTCTTTCACCCTCATACACCCACCTACACCCTCTTACACCCTCCTTCACCCTCTTACACTCTCCTTCACCCTCTGACACCCTCTGACACTCTCCTTCACCCTCCTACACTCTCCTTCACCCTCTGACACCCTCTGACACCCTCTGACACCCTCCGACACCCTCCTTCACCCTCTGACACTCTCCTTCACCCTCTGACACTCTCCTTCACCCTCTGACACTCTCCTTCACCCTCTGACACTCTCCTTCACCCTCTTACACGCTCCTTCACCCTCCATCACCTTCTTACACGCTCCTTCACCCTCTTACACGCTCCTTCACCCTCTTACACGCTCCTTCACCCTCTTACACGCTCCTTCACCCTCTTACACCCTCCTTCACCCTCTTACACCCTCCTTCACCCTCTTACACCCTCCTTCACCCTCTTACACCCTCCTTCACCCTCCATCACCCTCTTACACCCTCCATCACCTTCTTACACGCTCCTTCACCCTCTTACACGCTCCTTCACCCTCTTACACCCTCCTTCACCCTCTTACACCCTCCTTCACCCTCTTACACCCTCCTTCACCCTCTTACACCCTCCTTCACCCTCTTACACCCTCCTTCACCCTCTTACACCCTCCTTCACCATCTTACACCCTCCTTCACCCTCTTACACCCTCCTTCACCCTCTTACACCCTCCATCACCCTCTTACACCCTCCATCACCTTCTTACACGCTCCTTCACCCTCTTACACGCTCCTTCACCCTCTTACACGCTCCTTCACCCTCTTACACTCTCCTTCACCCTCTTACACTCTCCTTCACCCTCTTACACTCTCCTTCACCCTCTTACACTCTCCTTCACCCTCTTACACGCTCCTTCACCCTCTTACACGCTCCTTCACCCTCCGACACCCTCCTTCACCCTCCCTCACCCTCCTTCACCCTCCTAGACTCTCCTTCACCCTCTTACACTCTCCTTCACCCTCTTACACCCTCCTTCACCCTCTTACACCCTCCATCACCCTCTTACACCCTCCATCACCTTCTTACACGCTCCTTCACCCTCTTACACGCTCCTTCACCCTCTTACACGCTCCTTCACCCTCTTACACGCTCCTTCACCCTCTTACACTCTCCTTCACCCTCTTACACTCTCCTTCACCCTCTTACACTCTCCTTCACCCTCTTACACTCTCCTTCACCCTCTTACACGCTCCTTCACCCTCTTACACGCTCCTTCACCCTCCGACACCCTCCTTCACCCTCCTTCACCCTCCTTCACCCTCCTTCACCCTCCTAGACTCTCCTTCGCCCTCTTACACGCTCCTTCACTCTCTTACACCCTCTGACACCCTCTGACAACCTCTGACACTCTCTTACACCCTCCTTTACCCTCATACAACCTCTTTCACCTCATACACTCTGCTTCATCTTACACCCTCCTTCACCCTCATACACTCTCCTTCACCCTCTTACACGCTCCTTCACCCTCCGACACCCTCCTTCACCCTCCTTCACCCTCATACACTCTCCTTCACCCTCTTACACGCTCCTTCACTCTCTTACACCCTCTGACAACCTCTGACACTCTCTTACACCCTCCATTACCCTCATACAACCTCTTTCACCCTCTTTCACTCTCCTTCACCCTCTTACACTCTCCTTCACCCTCTTACACTCTCCTTCACCCTCTGACATCCTCTGACACCCTCTGACACTCTCCTTCACCCTCTTACACTCTCCTTCACCCACCTACACCCTCTGACACCCTCATACACTCTGCTTCGCCCGCTTACACTCTCCTTCACCCTCTTACACTCTCCTTCACCCTCTTACACTCTCCTTCACCCTCTTACACTCTCCTTCACCCTCTTACACTCTCCTTCACCCTCTTACACTCTCCTTCACCCTCCGACACCCTCCTTCACCCTCTTACACCCTCCTTCACCCTCTTACACCCTCCTTCACACTCTTACACTCTCCTTCACCCTCTTACACTCTCCTTCACCCTCTTACACTCTCCTTCACCCTCTTACACTCTCCTTCACCCTCTGACATCCTCTGACACCCTCTGACACTCTCCTTCACCCTCTTACACTCTCCTTCACCCACCTACACCCTCTGACACCCTCATACACTCTGCTTCGCCCGCTTACACCCTCCTTCACCCTCTTACACTCTCCTTCACCCTCTGACACTCTCCTTCACCCTCTGACACTCTCCTTCACCCTCTGACACTCTCCTTCACCCTCTGACACTCTCCTTCACCCTCTGACACTCTCCTTCACCCTCTGACACTCTCCTTCACCCTCTGACACTCTCCTTCACCCTCTTACACTCTCCTTCACCCTCTTACACTCTCCTTCACCCTCTTACACTCTCCTTCACCCTCCGACACCCTCTGACACCCTCATACACCCTGCTTCGCCCGCTTACACCCTCTGACACCCTCCTTCACCCTCTTACACCCTCCTTCACCCTCTTACACTCTCCTTCACCCTCCTTCACCCTCTTACAACCTCTTTCACGCTCATACACACTCCTTCACCCTCGTACACCCTCTTGCACCTTCCTTCACCCTCTTACGCCCTCCATCACCCTCCTTCACCCATCCTTCACCCTCCTTCACCCCCTGACACCCTCTGACACCCTCCTTCACCCTCTTACACCCTCCTTCACCCTCTTACACTCTTCTTCACCCTCTTACACCCTCCTTCACCCTCTTACACTCTCCTTCACCCGCTTTCACCCACCTACACCCTCCTTCACCCACCTACACCCTCATACACCCTGCTTCACCCTCTTACACACTCGTACACCCTCCTTCACCCTCATAGACCCTGCTTCATCCTCTTACACACTCATACACCCTCCTTCACCCTCTTACACTCTCCCTCACCCTTTTACACGCTCCGTCACCCTCTTTCACTCTCCTACACTCTCCTTCACCCACCTACACCCTCTTACACCCTCCTTCAACCTCTTACACCCTCCTTCACCCTTTTACACTCTCCATCACTCTCTTAGACTCTCCTACACTCTCCTTCACCCACCTACACCCTCTTACACCCTCCTTCACCCTCTTACACTCTCCTTCACCCTCTTACACTCTCCTTCACCCTCATACACACTCGTACACCCTCATACACCCTCTTCCACCCTCCTTCACACTCGTTCATCCTCCTTCACCCTCTTAGACCCTCCTTCACTCTCCTTCACTCTTATACACTCTCCTTCACTCTCATACACTCTCCTTCACCCTCTTACACTCTCCTTCACCCTCTTACACTCTCCTTCACCCTCTTACACTCTCCTTCACCCTCTTACACTCTCCTTCACCCTCTTACACCCTCATACACCCTGCTTCACCCTCTTACACACTCGTACACCCTCCTACACCCTCCTACACCCTCCTACACCCTCCTACACCCTCATACACCCTCCTACACCCTCATACACCCTCATACACCCTCATACACCCTCATACACCCTCATACACCCTCTTACTCTCCTTCACCCTCTTACACTCTCCTTCACCCTCTTACACTCTCCAACACTCTCCTTCACCCACCTACACCCTCATACACCCTCCTTCACCCTCTTACACACTCGTACACCCTCTTACACCCTCCCTCACCCTCATACACCCTCCTTGACCCTCTTACACTCTCCTTCACCCTCTTACACGCTCCTTCACACTCTTACACTCTCCTTCACCCTCTTACACTCTCCTTCACCCTCTTACACTCTCCTTCACCCTCTTACACTCTCCTTCACCCTCTTACACTCTCCTTCACCCTCTTACACTCTCCTTCACCCTCTTACACTCTCCTTCACCCTCTTACACTCTCCTTCACCCTCTTACACTCTCCTTCACCCTCTTACACGCTCCTTCACCCTCTTACACGCTCCTTCACCCTCTTACACGCTCCTTCACCCTCTTACACGCTCCTACACTCTCCTTCACCCACCTCCACCCTCTTACACCCTCTTACACTCTCCTTCACCCTCATACACCCTGCTTCACCCTCATACACCCTCATACACCCTCCTTCACCCTCCTTCAGCCTCTTACACTCTCCTTCACCCTCTTACACTCTCCTTCACCCTTACACGCTCCTTCACCCTCTTACACGCTCCTTCACCCTCTTACACGCTCCGTCACCCTCGTACACGCTCCTTCACCCTCGTACACTCTCCTTCACCCTCTTACACTCTCCTTCACCCTCTTCACTCTCATTCACCCTCTTACACTCTCACTCACCCTCTTACACGCTCCGACACCCTCTGACACCCTCCTTCACCCTCTTACACCCTCTGACAACCTCTGACAACCTCTGACACCCTCTGACACCCTCTGACACCCTCTTACACTCTCCTTCACCCTCTTACACTCTCCTTCACCCTCTTACACTCTCCTTCACCCTCTTACACCCTCTGACACCCTCTGACAACCTCTTACACCCTCCTTTACACTCATACAACCTCCTTCACCCTCCTACACCCTCTGACAACCTCTGACAACCTCTGACACCCTCTGACACCCTGCTTCACCCTCTTGCACTCTCCTTCACACTCTTACACTTTCCTTCACCCTCTTCCACTCTCCTTCACCCTCTTACACTCTCCTTCACCCTCTTACACTTTCCTTCACCCTCTTACACTCTCCTTCACCCTCTTACACGCTCCTTCACCCTCTTACACCCTCCTTCACCCTCTTACACCCTCCTTCACCCTCTTACACCCTCCTTCACCCTCGTACACACTCGTACACCCTCCTTCACCCTCTTACACTCTCCTTCACCCTCTTACACTCTCCTTCACCCTCTGACACCCTCTGACACTCTCCTTCACCCTCCGACACTCTCCTTCACTCTCTGACACTCTCCTTCACCTTCTTACACACTCCTTCACCCTCTTACACCCTCCTTCACCCTCTTACACCCTCTGACACCCGCTGACAACCTCTGACACCCTCTTACACCCTCCTTCACCCTCTTACACTCTCCATCACCTTCTTACACGCTCCTTCACCCTCTTACACGCTCCTTCACCCTCTTACACGCTCCTTCACCCTCTTACACGCTCCTTCACCCTCTTACACGCTCCTCCACCCTCCTACACCCTCCTTCACCCTCTTACACCCTCCTGCACCCTCTTACACCCTCTGACAGCCGCTGACAACCTCTAACAACATCTGACACCTTCCTTCACCCTCTTACACTCTCCTTCACCCTCCTTCACCCTCTTACACTCTCCTTCACCCTCTTACACTCTCCTTCACCCTCTTACACTCTCCTTCACCCTCTTACACTCTCCTTCACCCTCTTACACTCTCCTTCACCCTCTTACACTCTCCTTCACCCTCTTACACCCTCCTTCACCCTTATACACCCTCCTTCACCATCATACACTCTCCTTCACCCTCTTACACCCTCCTTCACCCTCCTTCACCCTCTTACACGCTCCTTCACCCTCGTACACGCTCCTTCATCCTCTTACACTCTCCTTCACCCTCTTACAACCTCTTTCACCCTCATACACACTCCTTCACCCTCCTTCACCCTCGTACACCCTCTGATACCCTCCGACACCCTCCGACACCCTCCGACACCCCCTTACGCTCTCCTTCACCCTCTTACGCTCTCCATCACCCTCTTACGCTCTCCTTCACCCTCTTACGCTCTCCTTCACCCTCTTACGCTCTCCTTCACCCTCTTATGCTCTCCTTCACCCTCTTACGCTCTCCTTCACACTCATACACTCTCCTTTACCCTCATACGTCTTTCACACTCATACACTATACTTCACCCTCTTACACCCTCATACACCCTGCTTCACCCTCTTACACACTCGTACACCCTCCTTCACCCTCTTACACTCTCCTTCACCCTCTTACACTCTCCTTCACCCACCTACACCCTCATACACCCTCCTTCACCCTCCTTCACCCTCCTTCACCCTCCTTCACCCTCCTACACTCTCCTTCACCCTCTTACACTCTCCTACACTCTCCTTCACCCACTTACACCCTCATACACCCTCCTTCACCCTCTTACACACTCGTACACCCTCTAACACCCTCCCTCACCCTCATACACCCTCCTTCACCCTCTTACACTCTCCTTCACCCTCTTACACTCTCCTTCACCCTCTTACACCCTCATACACCCTGCTTCACCCTCTTACACACTCGTACACCCTCCTTCACCCTCCTTCACCCTCTTACACTCTCCTTCACCCTCTTACACTCTCCTACACTCTCCTTCACCCACCTACACCCTCATACACCCTCCTTCACCCTCTTACACACTCGTACACCCTCTAACACCCTCCCTCACCCTCATACACCCTCCTTCACCCTCTTACACTCTCCTTCACCCTCTTACACTCTCCTTCACCCTCTTACACTCTCCTTCACCCTCTTACACTCTCCTTCACCCTCTTACACCCTCCTTCACCCTCTTACACGCTCCTTCACCCTCTTACACGCTCCTTCACCCTCTTACACGCTCCTTCACCCTCTTACACCCTCCTTCACCCTCTTACACCCTCCTTCACCCTCTTACACCCTCTGACACCCGCTGACAACCTCTAACACCCTCTTACACCCTCCTTCACCCTCTTACACTCTCCATCACCCTCTTACACCCTGCTCCACCCTCTTACTTACACTCTCCTTCACCCACCTACACCCTCATACACCATCCTTCACCCTCTTACACCCTCCTTCACCCTCTTACACCCTCCTTCACCCTCTTACACACTCGTACACCCTCCTTCACCCTCTTACACTCTCCTTCACCCTCTTACACTCTCCTTCACCCTCTGACACCCTCTGACACTCTCCTTCACCCTCTTACACACTCGTACACCATCCTTCACCCTCTTACACTCTCCTTCACCCTCTTACACTCTCCTTCACCCTCTGACACCCTCTGACACTCTCCTTCACCCTCCGACACCCTCCGACACTCTCCTTCACCCTCTGACACTCTCCTTCACCCTCTGACACACTCCTTCACTCTCTGACACTCTCCTTCACCTTCTTACACTCTCCTTCACCCTCTTACACCCTCCTTCACCCTCTTACACCCTCTGACACCCGCTGACAACCTCTGACACCCTCTTACACCCTCCTTCACCCTCTTACACTCTCCATCACCTTCTTACACGCTCCTTCACCCTCTTACACGCTCCTTCACCCTCATACACCCTCCTTCACCCTCTTACACGCTCCTTCACCCTCCTACACCCTCCTTCACCCTCTTACACACTCCTTCACCCTCTTACACTCTCCTTCACCCTCTTACACTCTCCTTCACCCTCTTACACTCTCCTTCACCCTCTTACACTCTCCTTCACCCTCTTACACTCTCCTTCACCCTCTTACACCCTCCTTCACCCTTATACACCCTCCTTCACCATCATACACTCTCCTTCACCATCATACACTCTCCTTCACCCTCTTACACCCTCCCTCACCCTCTTACATGCTCCTTCACCCTCGTACACGCTCCTTCATCCTCTTACACACTCCTTCACCCTCCTTCACCCTCGTACACCCTCGTACACCCTCTGACACCCTCTGATACCCTCCGACGCCCTCCGACACCCCCTTACGCTCTCCTTCACCCTCTTACGCTCTCCTTCACCCTCTTACGCTCTCCTTCACCCTCTTACGCTCTCCTTCACCCTCTTACGCTCTCCTTCACCCTCTTACGCTCTCCTTCACCCTCTTACGCTCTCCTTCACCCTCTTACGCTCTCCTTCACCCTCTTACGCTCTCCTTCACCCTCTTACACTCTCCTTCACCCTCTTACACTCTCCTTCACCCTCTTACACTCTCCTTCACCCTCTTACACTCTCCTTTACCCTCATACGTCTTTCACACTCATACACTATACTTCACCCTCTTACACCCTCATACACCCTGCTTCACCCTCTTACACACTCGTACACCCTCCTTCACCCTCTTACACCCTCCTTCACCCTCTTACATGCTCCTTCACCCTCGTACACGCTCCTTCATCCTCTTACACACTCCTTCACCCTCCTTCACCCTCGTACACCCTCGTACACCCTCTGACACCCTCTGATACCCTCCGACACCCTCCGACGCCCTCCGACACCCCCTTACGCTCTCCTTCACCCTCTTACGCTCTCCTTCACCCTCTTACGCTCTCCTTCACCCTCTTACGCTCTCCTTCACCCTCTTACGCTCTCCTTCACCCTCTTACGCTCTCCTTCACCCTCTTACGCTCTCCTTCACCCTCTTACGCTCTCCTTCACCCTCTTACGCTCTCCTTCACCCTCTTACACTCTCCTTCACCCTCTTACACTCTCCTTCACCCTCTTACACTCTCCTTCACCCTCTTACACTCTCCTTTACCCTCATACGTCTTTCACACTCATACACTATACTTCACCCTCTTACACCCTCATACACCCTGCTTCACCCTCTTACACACTCGTACACCCTCCTTCACCCTCTTACACTCTCCTTCACCCTCTTACACTCTCCTACACTCTCCTTCACCCACCTGCACCCTCATACACCCTCCTTCACCCTCTTACACTCTCCTTCACCCTCTTACACTCTCCTACACTCTCCTTCACCCACTTACACCCTCTTACACCCTCCTTCACCCTCTTACACACTCGTACACCCTCTAACACCCTCGCTCACCCTCATACACCCTCCTTCACCCTCTTACACTCTCCTTCACCCTCTTACACTCTCCTTCACCCTCTTACACGCTCCTTCACCCTCTTACACGCTCCTTCACCCACTGACACCCACTGACACCCACTGACACCCTCCTTCCCCCTCCTTCACCCTCATACACCCTGCTTCACCCTCTTACACCCTCATACACCCTACCTCACCCTCTTACACTCTCCTTCACCCTCTTACACTCTCCTTCACCCTCTTACACGCTCCTTCACCCTCTTACACGCTCCTTCACCCTCTTACACGCTCCTTCACCCTCTTACACGCTCCTTCACCCTCTTACACGCTCCTTCACCCTCTTACACGCTCCTTCACCCTCTTACACCCTCCTTCACCCTCTTACACCCTCCTTCACCCTCTTACACCCTCCTTCACCCTCTTACACCCTCTGACACCCGCTGAGAACCTCTAACACCCTCTTACACCCTCCTTCACCCTCTTACACTCTCCATCACCCTCTTACACCCTGCTCCACCCTTACTTACACTCTCCTTCACCCACCTACACCCTCATACACCATCCTTCACCCTCTTACACCCTCCTTCAACCTCTTACACTCTCCTTCACCCTCTTAGACTCTCCTACACTCTCCTTCACCCACCTACACCCTCTTACACCCTCTTACACTCTCCTTCACCCTCATATACCCTGCTTCACCCTCCTTCACCCTCATACACCCTCCTTCACCCTCTTACACCCTCTGACACCCGCTGAGAACCTCTAACACCCTCTTACACCCTCCTTCACCCTCTTACACTCTCCATCACCCTCTTACACCCTGCTCCACCCTCTTACTTACACTCTCCTTCACCCACCTACACCCTCATACACCATCCTTCACCCTCTTACACCCTCCTTCAACCTCTTACACTCTCCTTCACCCTCTTAGACTCTCCTACACTCTCCTTCACCCACCTACACCCTCTTACACCCTCTTACACTCTCCTTCACCCTCATATACCCTGCTTCACCCTCCTTCACCCTCATACACCCTCCTTCACGCTCTTACACACTGGTACACCCTCCTTCACCCTCTTAGACCCTCCTTCACTCTCCTTCACTCTCATACACTCTCCTTCACCCTCTTACGCTCTCCTTCACCCTCTTACGCTCTCCTTCACCCTCTTACGCTCTCCTTCACCCTCTTACGCTCTCCTTCACCCTCTTACGCTCTCCTTCACCCTCTTACGCTCTCCTTCACCCTCTTACACTCTCCTTCACCCTCCTTCACCCTCGTACACCCTCTTTCACCCTCTTTCACCCTCTGACACCCTCTGACACCCTCTGACACCCTCCGACACCCCCTTACACCCTCTTACACCCTCCTTCACACTCATACACCCTCCTTCACCCTCTTACACGCTCCTTCACCCTCTTACACGCTCCTTCACCCTCTTACACTCTCCTTCACCCTCTTACACTCTCCTTCACCCTCTTACACTCTCCTTCACCCTCTTACACTCTCCTTCACCCTCTTACACTCTCCTTCACCCTCTTACACTCTCCTTCACCCTCTTACACTCTCCTTCACCCTCTTACACTCTCCTTCACCCTCTGACATCCTCTGACACCCTCTTACACTCTCCTTCACCCTCTTACACTCTCCTTCACCCTCTTACACTCTCCTTCACCCTCTTACACTCTCCTTCACCCTCTTACACTCTCCTTCACCCTCTTACACTCTCCTTCACCCTCTTACACTCTCCTTCACCCTCTTACACTCTCCTTCACCCTCTTACACTCTCCTTCACCCTCTTACACTCTCCTTCACCCTCTTACACTCTCCTTCACCCTCCTTCACCCACCTACACCCTGCTTCACCCTCTTACACACTCGTACACCCTCCTTCACCCTCAGAGACCATGCTTCTCCCTCCTTCACCCTCATGCAACCTCCTTCACCCTCTTACACTCTCCATCACCCTCTTACACTCTCCTTCACCCTCTTACACTCTCCTTCACCCTCTTACACTCTCCTTCACCCTCCTTCACCCTCTTACACTCTCCTTCACCCTCTTACACTCTCCTTCACCCTCTTACACTCTCCTTCACCCTCTTACACTCTCCTTCACCCTCTTACACTCTCCTTCACCCTCTTACACTCTCCTTCACCCTCTTACACTCTCCTTCACCCTCTTACACTCTCCTTCACCCTCTTACACGCTCCATCACCCTCTTACACTCTCCTTCACCCTCTTACACTCTCCTTCACCCTCTTACACTCTCCTTCACCCTCTTACACTCTCCTTCACCCTCTTACACCCTCATACACCCTGCTTCACCCTCTTACACACTCGTACACCCTCCTACACCCTCATACACTCTCCTTCACCCTCTTACACTCTCCTACACTCTCCTTCACCCACCTACACCCTCATACACCCTCCTTCACCCTCTTACACACTCGTACACCCTCTTACATCCTCCCTCACCCTCATACACCCTCCATCACCCTCTTACACGCTCCTTCACCCTGACACCCACTGACACCCTCCTTCACCCTCCTTCACCCTCTTACACTCTCCTTCACCCTCATACACCCTCCGACACCATCTGACAACCTCCTTCACCCTGCTTCACCCTGCTTCAACCTCCTTCAACCTCCTTCAACCTCCTACACTCTCCTACACTCTCCTACACCCACCTCCACCCTGCTTCACCCTCTTACACTCTCCTTCACCCTCTTACACTCTCCTTCACCCTCTTACACTCTCCTTCACCCTCTTACACTCTCCTTCACCCTCTTACACTCTCCTTCACCCTCTTACACTCTCCTTCACCCTCTTACACTCTCCTTCACACTCTTACACTCTCCTTCACACTCTTACACTCTCCTTCACCCTCCTACACTCTCCTACACTCTCCTACACTCTCCTACACTCTCCTTCACCCACCTCCACCCTGCTTCACCCTCTTACACTCTACTACACTCTCCTTCACCCTCTGACACCCTCTTACACCCTCTTACACACTCCTTCACCCTCTTACACACTCCTTCACCCTCTTACACACTCCTTCACCCTCTTACACACTCCTTCACTCTCTTACACACTCCTTCACCCTCTTACACTCTCCTTCACCCTCTTACACTCTCCTTCACCCTCTTACACACTCCTTCACCCTCTTACACTCTCCTTCACCCTCATACACCCTGCTTCACCCTTCTTCACCCTCATACACCCTCATACACCCTTCTTCACCCTCATACACCCTCATACACCCTTCTTCACCCTCATACACCCTCATACACACTTCTTCACCCTCATACACCCTCATACACCCTGCTTCACCCTCTTACACCCTCATACACCCTTCTTCACCCTCATACACCCTCATACACCCTGCTTCACCCTCTTACACCCTCATACACCCTGCTTCACCCTCTTGCACCCTCCTTCACCCTCTTACACTCTCCTTCACCCACCTACACTCTCTTACACCCTCTTACACTCTCCTTCACCCTCATACACTCTGCTTCACCCTCTTACACACTCGTACACCCTCTTACACTCTCCTTCACCCTCTTACACTCTCCTTCACCCTCTTACACTCTCCTTCACCCTCTTACACTCTCCTTCACCCTCTGACTCCCTCTGACACCCTCTGACACCCTCTGACTCCCTCTGACACCTTCCTTCACCCTCTTACACTCTCCTTCACCCTCTTACGCCCTCCTTCACCCTGTTACACCCTGTTACACCCTCTGACTCCCTCTGACTCCCTCTGACACCCTCCTTCACCCTCTTACACTCTCCTTCACCCTGCTTCACCCTCTTACACACTCGTACACCCTCATACACCCTCTTACACTCTCCTTCACCCTGTTATACTCTCTTACACCCTCCTTTACCCTCATACAACCTCTTTCACCCTCATACACTCTCCTTCACCCTCTTACACTCTCCTTCACCCTGTTACACTCTCTTACACCCTCCTTTACCCTCATACAACCTCTTTCACCCTCATACACTCTCCTTCACCCTCTTACACTCTCCTTCAACCTGTTACACTCTCTTACACCCTCCTTTACCCTCATACAACCTCTTTCACCCTCATACACTCTCCTTCACCCTCTTACACACTCCTTCACCCTCTTACACACTCCTTCACCCTCTTACACACTCCTTCACCCTCTTACACACTCCTTCACCCTCTTACACACTCCTTCACCCTCTTACACTCTCCTTCACCCTCTTACACTCTCCTTCACCCTCTTACACTCTCCTTCACCCTCTTACACTCTCCTTCACCCTCTTACACCCTGCTTCACCCTGCTTCACCCTCTTACACCCTGCTTCACCCTTCTTCACCCTCATACACCCTTCTTCACCCTCATACACCCTCATACACCCTTCTTCACCCTCATACACCCTCATACACCCTTCTTCACCCTCATACACCCTGCTTCACCCTCATACACCCTGCTTCACCCTCATACACCCTGCTTCACCCTCATACACCCTGCTTCACCCTTCTTCACCCTCATACACCCTCATACACCCTTCTTCACCCTCATACACCCTCATACACCCTTCTTCACCCTTCTTCACCCTTCTTCACCCTCTTACACCCTCATACACCCTGCTTCACCCTCTTGCACCCTCCTTCACTCTCTTACACTCTCCTTCACCCTCTTACACTCTCCTTCACCCTCTTACACTCTCCTTCACCCTCTTACACTCTCCTTCACCCTCTTACACTCTCCTTCACCCTCTTACACTCTCCTACGCTCTCCTTCACCCACCTACACCCTCATATACCCTCCTTCACCCTCTTACACTCTCCCT